>NC_069510.1:30432416-30529916 GCF_027579735.1 Bombina bombina | reverse complement strand
TGGCAAAGAAAATACCCATAGAAAAAAAACCCCAACAACAATTAAAACATGAGTATAATATTTAATGATTGTTAATCTGTCATTTACAACTAAACCATTAGTTATTTTAATTACCCCCCTATGAGGGTTTTGTCCTGGTGGTTCAACATAAGCTGCAATTTCACGGTGCATCATTTACTGATCCCCTATAATTACTTGTTTAAAAGCGTAAAATTGGCCAATTTGCAGTTCTCTAAGTTGATCACACACAGTGCAGACACAATACAGGGCAAATAATAGCATTTACTTACCGTTGTTGCTGTATCCTCTCATGTCTGAAGTCTTCTGTGAGTTGGATCTGACTCTGTCTAAGAGCATTTTGTGACTAAGCTTCAACACCAAAAGGCTGTGCCAATAATCTGTTAGCTAAACTAACCCTAGTGCAGTGAGCTGTAGCCAGTCATCCCTAGCTCTGATCTCTAGGCTTGTGAAAGTCAGCAATTTGTACACCTAGGAAGTTGTGGCAAGTTAGCTTGGAATAATGACAGTTGCAAGAAAGATGTTGCTAGCCCTGTGGACCACAGCAGAGTAGATGAGTGGATGGCTGGCGTCAGATGACCTCTGTTTGCCTCTCACATACTGCTTAGCATAACAAAGGACCTCTGTGCACTCCTATGGGGAAGCCCCTGTCCATGGTGCTGAAGAGACGCGATGCCAGGCGTGCAGTCTTCTGTCCAATGCTCCTACATAGCCACACGTGGCTAAACTTCAATGCACACAATAGCCCCCAGCGTCAGCCCATTGTCTTTATGTAAATTCAGTTCTTTCGTTAAAATTCATTTCTTTTGTCCTTCCAACAAAAGTAACAATACTGCCCATTATATTCACTTGTCTGGTCGATTGCTTTTCTTTTTTTTTTTAAACTAATGTCACACTTGATGAGTGATTTCCCTGTTTAGTACAGCATTAACTTCTACAGGAATCTTTTAATCTTTTACATTCCTGTTATCATTTAAAATTATCTAGAGCTATCAAATGTATTCTAGAATATAAATATTAATATATATATATATATATATATATATATATATATATATATATATATATATATATATATATATATATATATATGTGTGTGTGTGTGTGTATTTTTTGCAGTATTTTTTTTTTACACACATGCCAAATATATTACTAGAACCAAACATTACACAATACTTTAATCAATATATATATATATATATATATATATATATATATATATATATATATATATATATATATATATATATATATATATATATATATATATATATATATATTCTACAAAAAACTATTTGGTTACAAAAAAATAATAATATCATCTTATAATAGGTTTATGTATATTGTTATTTATGTTAAGGATCAAATAATAACAAATCAGCGTTTTCAAATTAATTGCTATCCTCTTATTAACACTTAGGATGTCAGATTAATTGTGTTTGGTGGACCTGGCAAATCCACTTGCTGTCTTGATATATAATCCGATTTTAGTCTGTTTGTATTATTACAGTTAAATAAACCAATCATTCATCATTATTTGTGTCCCTTTAAACGAAAAAGATACATTTTAATATTATTTTCTTTATTACAGCCATTCATGTTTAATATTTCTACTGATGTAAATAATTAAGTAGCAAAAACATGAAATAATAACAATATTGTTAGAAGTTTTACATATTTATTTATATATTTTTATTTTCATTAAAATGTAGGTGAGGGTAGATATTTACTGTGCAAAAGTGAAGAAAATGTAACCTTTTAACATCACCATAAAATAAGAAAATATATTGAATACAATGTATTTTAATTGTTTTGTATCTTTGTAACGTGCTTGTATCTTCCTAAATTGATTCATTTAATTTTTTTATTTTTTATTTCTAGTTCTGTGTCTTCTATAGGAATGTCTGTGCATGTGTCTGTGTCTCACAAAGTGCATGTCACAATATTACATTTATTTAGGACATTACAATATATTTAGCCAATAGATATTCTTTAGATTCCATACAGTTTAAATAATTCTATAATTCCGGTTGTTGACTTAGCATTAGCAATAAGGACTCATCTTCATAGCATAACACATAAACTACAGATATTCTTATGACTTGTGAGTCCTCTGTATTATTAAGGAATCCTGTGCCACCGAAAGTTTATTTATAATCTTGGTGCTGGCCAGTTATGGTCAGATGTGAATGAGTTTCTTCTCTGATTTATTAGCATGTAGCAGGGTCTGGTAAACTGAGACATATGCAGTATACTATACTCTCGGTCCTCCTGTAAGTAGAAACAAGTTGTGAAATCTAAAAAAACTGGAATATCAAACAAAATATTATTTTACTATGCTTAATAATATATATTATTTTATATTTATTTTGTGTTGAATGTCCCTTTAATAATAACTTGCTGTTTAAGGGAATCCAGTTTACCATTATAAAAATAGCAACAAGTTCAATGAATTAGTTATATGCAAAACTTCTACAATATATAACACTGACTAAAACTACACTACATACACAACAACATAGAAACACAGTCTCTGCCATAGCAATTTGACAGGAACCTTTAATGAATGAAAGAATATGTAAACAAGAAGCACACCAGTATAGCATGACTGAATACAACTCATCCCTACAGGGTGTATAACAAGTCATTTGTGCACTGTTGATGCAGGAACAAAACCAGCCTGGAAAGGACTTACATTTTTAACCCCTAGTATCCAGACAGTATTGCAATTTCTGGCGCTCAGGATTAATTGCAGTGCCAACACAACTAATTCTATTTTCTGTATAACATTGATATCAATGTCTTTATCTCAAGTGCACTCCTAATTTTCTGCTATAGAATCAGGAGTACCACTTGTGGGGAGGAGAGGGGGGGGAGGGGTGTTAGTGGTAGTAGACTCAATAAGGATTCGGAAACTACTCAGTAAAGGGAAAACAAATCCCTGCAATTTATTTTGGGAAGATGATCTACTGAGACAGGAGGAGGTTCTTCCAAATTGATTTGAAATATTTTGTTCAATGGGAATGTCTTTAATGTCTTAGTTAAAGTGACAGTAAAATCAAAATGAATCATTGATGATTCAGTTGGAGCATGGCGTTTTAAACAATTTTCAAATTTACATCTATTATCAAATTTGCTTTGTTTTCTTGATATTCTTTATTGAAGAGTAATGATAGGTAGGCAGGTATTTCTTCTGTTATGTGTGATCAGTCCACGGGTCATCATTACTTCTGGGATATAACTCCTCCCCAACAGGAAATGCAAGAGGATTCACCCAGCAGAGCTGCATATAGCTCCTCCCCTCTACGTCACTCCCAGTCATTCTCTTGCACCCAACGACTAGATAGGATGTGTGAGAGGACTATGGTGATTATACTTAGTTTTTATAACTTCAATCAAAAGTTTGTTATTTTACAATAGCACCGGAGTGTGTTATTGCCTCTCTGGCAGAGTTTGAAGAAGAATCTACCAGAGTTTTTACTATGATTTTAACCGGAGTAGTTAAGATCATATTGCTGTTTCTCGGCCATCTGAGGGAGGTAAAAGCTTCAGATCAGGGGACAGCGGGCAGATGAATCTGCATTGAGGTATGTAGCAGTTTTTATTTTCTGAATGGAATTGATGAGAAAATCCTGCTATACCGTTATAATAACATGTATGTATACTCTACACTTCAGTATTCTGGGGATGGTACTTCACTGGAATTACTCTGTAAAAAGTACATTAAACCTTTTAATAGGTATTTATTATGTTAAACGTTTTTGCTGGAATGTAGAATCGTTTGCATTTTCTGAGGTACTGAGTGAATAAATGTTTGGGCATTATTTTTCCACTTGGCAGTTGCTTGTTTTAATTGTGACAGTTTCGTTTCTCTCTCACTGCTGTGTGTGAGGGGGAGGGGCCGTTTTTGGCGCTCTTTGCTACGCATCAAAAATTTCCAGTCAGTTACTCTTGTATTTCCTGCATGATCCGGTTCATCTCTACAGAACTCAAGGGTCTTCAAACTTCTTTGAAGGGAGGTAGATTCTCTCAGCAGAGCTGTGAGACTTATATATTGACTGTGATTAAAAACGTTGCTCTCTTATTTTTACGTTTCAAATTTAATTATTGTTACTTTACTAATGGGAACAAACCTTTGTTAAAAGTTGTGTTGTTTTCAAGGATTGATGCTATAACAGTTTTTCAGTTCATTATTTCAACTGTCATTTAATCGTTTAGTGCTTTTTTGAGGCACAGTACGTTTTTATTAAATAAGATTGTAACCAAGTTGCAAGTTTATTTGCTAGTGTGTTAAACATGTCTGATTCAGAGGAAGATACCTGTGTCATTTGTTCCAATGCCAAGGTGGAGCCCAATAGAAATTTATGTACTAACTGTATTGATGCTACTTTAAATAAAAGCCAATCTGTACAAATTGAACAAATTTCACCAAACAGCGGGGGGAGAGTTATGCCGACTAACTCGCCTCACGTGTCAGTACCTGCATCTCCCGCCCGGGAGGTGCGTGATATTGTGACGCCTAGTACATCTGGGCGGCCATTACAGATAACATTACAAGATATGGCTACTGTTATGACTGAAGTTTTGGCTAAATTACCAGAACTAAGGGGCAAGCGTGATCACTCTGGGGTGAGAACAGAGTGCGCTGATAATACTAGAGCCATGTCTGATACTGCGTCACAGCTTGCAGAGCATGAGGACGGAGAGCTTCATTCTGTGGGTGACGGTTCTGATCCAAACAGATTGGATTCAGATATTTCAAATTTTAAATTTAAATTGGAGAACCTCCGTGTATTACTAGGGGAGGTTTTAGCGGCTCTTAATGATTGTAACACTGTAGCAATACCAGAGAAATTGTGTAGGTTGGATAAATACTTTGCGGTACCGGCGAGTACTGACGTTTTTCCTATACCTAAGAGACTAACTGAAATTGTTACTAAGGAGTGGGATAGACCCGGTGTGCCGTTCTCACCCCCTCCAATATTTAGAAAGATGTTTCCAATAGACGCCACCACACGGGACTTATGGCAAACGGTCCCTAAGGTGGAGGGAGCAGTTTCTACTTTAGCTAAGCGTACCACTATCCCGGTGGAGGATAGCTGTGCTTTTTCAGATCCAATGGATAAAAAATTAGAGGGTTACCTTAAGAAAATGTTTGTTCAACAAGGTTTTATATTGCAACCCCTTGCATGCATCGCGCCGATTACGGCTGCGGCAGCATTTTGGATGGAGTCTCTGGAAGAGAACCTTAGTTCAGCTACGCTGGACGACATTACGGACAGGCTTAGAGTCCTTAAACTAGCTAATTCATTCATTTCGGAGGCCGTAGTACATTTAACCAAACTTACGGCTAAGAACTCAGGATTCGCCATTCAGGCACGTAGGGCGCTGTGGCTAAAATCCTGGTCAGCTGATGTAACTTCTAAGTCCAAATTACTTAATATACCTTTCAAAGGGCAAACTTTATTTGGGCCCGGTTTGAAAGAAATTATCGCTGACATTACAGGAGGTAAGGGCCACGCCCTGCCTCAAGACAAAGCCAAAGCTAAGGCTAGACAGTCTAATTTTCGTTCCTTTCGGAATTTCAAAGCAGGAGCAGCACCAACTTCCACTGCACCAAAGCAGGAAGGAGCCGTTGCTCGTTACAGACAAGGCTGGAAACCTAACCAGTCCTGGAACAAGGGCAAGCAGGCCAGGAAACCTGCTGCTGCCCCTAAGACAGCATGAATCGAGGGCCCCCGATCCGGGACCGGATCTAGTGGGGGGCAGACTCTCTCTCTTCGCCCAGGCTTGGGCAAGAGATGTTCAGGATCCCTGGGCGCTAGAGATCATATCTCAGGGATACCTTCTAGACTTCAAATTCTCTCCCCCAAGAGGGAGATTTCATCTGTCAAGGTTGTCAACAAACCAGATAAAGAAAGAAGCGTTTCTACGCTGTGTTCACGACTGTAGCTTACATCAACCATCAAGGAGGGACAAGAAGCTCCCTAGCAATGATGGAAGTATCAAAGATAATTCGCTGGGCAGAGTCTCACTCTTGCCACCTGTCAGCAATCCACATCCCGGGAGTGGAGAACTGGGAGGCGGATTTCTTGAGTCGCCAGACTTTTCATCCGGGGGAGTGGGAACTTCATCCGGAGGTCTTTGCCCAAATACTTCGACGCTGGGGCAAACCAGAGATAGATCTCATGGCGTCTCGCCAGAACGCCAAACTTCCTCGCTACGGGTCCAGATCCAGGGATCCGGGAGCGGTTCTGATAGATGCTTTGACAGCACCTTGGAACTTCGGGATGGCTTATGTGTTTCCACCCTTCCCGCTGCTTCCTCGATTGATTGCCAAAATCAAACAGGAGAGAGCATCAGTGATTCTAATAGCGCCTGCATGGCCACGCAGGACTTGGTATGCAGATCTAGTGGACATGTCATCCTGTCCGCCTTGGTCTCTACCTCTAAGACAGGACCTTCTGATACAGGGTCCATTCAAACATCAAAATCTAACTTCTCTGAAGCTGACTGCTTGGAAATTGAACGCTTGATTTTATCAAAACGTGGTTTTTCTGAGTCGGTTATTGATACCCTGATACAGGCTAGGAAGCCTGTTACCAGAAGGATTTACCATAAGATATGGCGTAAATACCTATACTGGTGCGAATCCAAAGGTTACTCCTGGAGTAAGGTTAGGATTCCTAGGATATTGTCCTTTCTACAAGAAGGTTTAGAAAAGGGTTTATCGGCTAGTTCATTAAAGGGACAGATCTCAGCTCTGTCCATCTTGTTGCACAGGCGTCTGTCAGAAAATCCAGACGTCCAGGCTTTTTGTCAGGCTTTAGCTAGAATCAAGCCTGTGTTTAAAACTGTTGCTCCACCATGGAGTTTAAACCTTGTTCTTAACGTTCTACAAGGAGTTCCGTTTGAACCCCTTCATTCCATTGATATAAAGTTGTTATCTTGGAAAGTGTTATTTTTAATGGCTATTTCTTTGGCTCGGAGAGTCTCTGAGTTATCAGCTTTACATTGTGATTCTCCTTATTTGATTTTTCATTCAGATAAGGTAGTTCTGCGTACTAAACCTGGGTTCTTACCTAAGGTAGTCACTAACAGGAACATCAATCAAGAGATCGTGGTTCCTTCCCTGTGCCCGAATCCTTCTTCAAAGAAGGAACGTCTTCTACACAATCTGGATGTAGTTCGTGCCCTCAAGTTCTACTTGCAGGCAACTAAGGATTTTCGACAAACGTCTTCCCTGTTTGTCGTGTACTCTGGTCAGAGGAGAGGTCATAAGGCTTCGGCTACCTCTCTCTCCTTCTGGCTTCGTAGCATTATTCGTTTAGCCTATGAGACTGCTGGTCAGCAGCCTCCTGAAAGAATTACAGCTCATTCTACTAGAGCTGTGGCTTCCACTTGGGCCTTTAAGAATGAGGCCTCTGTTGAACAGATTTGCAAGGCTGCAACTTGGTCTTCGCTTCATACTTTTTCCAAATTTTACAAATTTGACACTTTTGCTTCTTCGGAGGCTATTTTTGGGAGAAAGGTTCTTCAGGCAGTGGTTCCTTCTGTATAATGAGCCTGCCTATCCCTCCCGTCATCCGTGTACTTTTGCTTTGGTATTGGTATCCCAGAAGTAATGATGACCCGTGGACTGATCACACATAACAGAAGAAAACATAATTTATGCTTACCTGATAAATTCCTTTCTTCTGTTGTGTGATCAGTCCACGGCCCGCCCTGTTTTTTAAGGCAGGTAAATATTTTTTAAATTATACTCCAGTCACCACTTCACCCTTGGTTTCTCCTTTCTCGTTGATTCTTGGTCGAATGACTGGGAGTGACGTAGAGGGGAGGAGCTATATGCAGCTCTGCTGGGTGAATCCTCTTGCATTTCCTGTTGGGGAGGAGTTATATCCCAGAAGTAATGATGACCCGTGGACTGATCACACAACAGAAGAAAGGAATTTATCAGGTAAGCATAAATTATGTTTTTATATCACTATGAAATGGCATGAAATGAAAGTGCTGCCATTTAGTGCTCTTGCAAATATATAACATTCTTGTGAATATGCTGCCACATAGTGGTCCAGGCAGTGCACACTCCTGAACTTAGTTCCATGCTTTTCAAGAAAGAATACCAAGAGAATAAAGAAAATGTACTAATACAAGTAACTTGGAAAGTTACTCTAACTACAGTAAATCACAAAAGCAATATTTGGGGTTTCATGTTCTATTGATGCAGCAGTTGAACCTTTAGTGTTTTTCCTACCAATGCTGTTGGCTGATGGGCACAACTACTATAGACTACTGGAGAGAGACACCCTCCCTGCAAGTATATCAATAAACATTTGGTTTATAGATACTGTATATACTGTATATATTAAAAGGACATTAAACCCAACAGATTTCTTTCATGATTAAGATAGACTATACAATATATTTCCAATTTACTTCCTTTATCTAATTTGCGTCATTATCTTAATATCCTTTTATAAAGCATACCTAGGTAGTCTTAGGGGCAACAATGCCCTACTGGGGGCTAGCAGCTTATTGGTGGAATGAATCAAATTTGATAATACAATTTCATTGGAAAGTTGTTTAAAATGGTATGTTCTATCCTAATCCTTGTCAACAGATCATAAAGAATATCATATATATATATATATATATATATATATATATATATATATATATATATATATATATATATATATATATATATACAGTATATATACACATCTGAGCTGCAGGAGGCTCCAGCAGTCTCGGTTTTTAAAGGGACAGTCAACCATAGAATTGTTATTGTTTTAAAAGATAGATAATCCCTTTATTACCCATTCCCCAGTTTTGCACAACCAACACAGTTATATTAATATACTTTTTACCTTTGTGATTACCTTGTATCTAGGAACCTTCTTCCAGCCCCCTGATCACATGACTGTGGCTGTTTATTATCTATTGTCTTAAATTTAGCATTGTTTTGTGCTAGATCTTAAATAACCCCCTGTGCCTGAACACAGTGTTATCTATATGGCCCACATGTACTTTCTGTCTCTATGTGTTGAAAAGAGATTTAAAAAGCATGTGATAAGAGGCAGCCCTCAAAGGCTTAGACATTAGTATATGAGCCTACCTAGGTTTAGTTTAAACTAAGAATACCAAGAGAAAAAAGCAAATTTGATGATAAAAGTAAATTGGAAAGTTGATTAAAATTACAAGTCCTATCTGAATAATGAAAGTTTAATTTATACTTGACTGTCCCTTTAAAGATAAATGCATGAGCTGGAGTTCCTGAGTTTCAGGTATCTGTCTGCATATGGAACCAGAGCACAATCAGTGCTCCAGTTCCATATGAAGGCACTGTGTGTCACTGTCTGTAACAATCCACTTCTTATGCCGGCGGGAGGTGTGGGAGGGAATGTGGGTTACTGCTTGCGCAAAATAAGTTTTTTTTTTAACTTGTAATACGAGCACAACCCAACTAACGCAAAAAGCTTAACTCTAGCAGAGTTTTCGCAATTGCGAAAATGCAATATACCGCACCACTAGCCTTAAATGTTTTACAGCGAATTTAATTTTGACCTTAATGTCTGTTTAATAGTAACAAAAGGAGAGAAAACAGACAAAGTGACTTGTGTGAAAGACTTGTAGAGTAAAAAGGAGCAATGACAATGGAAGAAAAAAGATAAATGTGTCTACCTGCCAACTCTCAAATTTCACCTAGTCTGTCCAACCTTCCTTCCACCCGCTCATTCATCTGTTCATCCTTCCACCCGCTCATCCATTTGTCCATCTTTCCACCCGCTCAGCCATCTGTCGATCCTTCCTACCGCTCATCCATCTGTCCATCCTTCCACCCGCTCATCCATTTGTCCAGCCTTCCACCCGCTCATCCATCTGTCCATCCTTCCACCCGCTCATCCATCTGTCCATTCTTCCACCCACTCATCCATTTGTCCATCCTTCCACCCGCTCATCCTTCCATCCATCCACCACTCATCATTCCAGCCATTCAGCCATTCATTTGCCCATCCTTCAACCCACTCATCATCCATCTGTCTATCCTTCCATCCTCTCATCCATCCGTTAACCCTTCTATCCATTCATCCATCCATCCTTCCACCCGCTCATCTTTCTACCTGCTATTTAAAAAAGGCATGTCACTACATTTCATAGATAACTTGAATAAAACAGTAGAGACAATATTATTTTATAGGATAGAATTATTTTATTCTATGCTAAAGGAATTAGAGTATGTTCTTTCACATCATGACATAACAAATTCACAAGCAGTGAGCTACAAGTGTATGATTTAGCTTAGGGGTACTTTAAAATAGATAGAAGACTTTTCTGTCAACTTTCATATCTATCTATCTATCTATCTATCTATCTATCTATCTATCTGTCTGTCTATATCTATCTATATCCTTCTATCTATCTATCTATCTATCTATCTATCTATCTATCTATCTATATCCTTCTATCTATATCCTTCTATCTATATCCTTTTATCTATCTATATACTTCTATCTATCTATATCCTTCTGTCTATCTGACTGTCTTTCTGTCTGTCTGTCTGCCTGCCTGTCTGTCTGTCTATCTATACCCCTCTCTCTCTCTGCCTATCATTCACATTTATTAACCTATCAATCAATTCTTTCATTTACAACAATCTATCTATGTATCCATTCACCTGAATGTATAATTCTCCTGATGTATATTGTGGTTATAACTGAGCCGGGTAATCTAGAACAATCCTGTTACCTCTTGGTTTGAGAGGAATACTAATTAATTAATATTATATTAACCCTAATACAAGCAGCTTAGAGAAATGCCAGTAACACATGTTAGCTTTTCCGTTCTGAGAGAACAACACTTAACATCTCAGGTCACTCTGCATATCCATTGTGAGTGGGATACCATCTGTGTCACCAGTCTTGTTTGTGCACTGACATGTTCTTGTGTATTGTACATGTAAATGGGACAGACATCATAGCACTTGTTATGTTCACTTTTATTTGCAACTTGCCTAAAATATCACTTTTTCCAATCAAATGTGACATTTCTTACAAGTAAATTAAAATGTAACTGCTATTTTTTAATTAAATACAAATAGTAATAATAGTAATAATAAACTATAAAACATTGTTTTATTGCATAATCTAATATAAAGATAAAGAAAGTATACAATAAATATACACACACATCTATTGAGTGGAGAGCAAAATATAATTTTCGCGAGGGCGATATTTCCTCTGCATTCAGTAATACCAGCACTGGTATTACAAGTTAGGTGCAATGCAAACGCGACCTCGCCGTCAGAACTAGTGCAGCGAAGGGGGTAAGTAGCGAGCGCAGCAAATGTAAGTATACATGTATATGCTTATATACGTTTATATTTATGTGTTTATAAGAGTATATACACATATTAACACATAAATACCTATATTTACAGGGAACACACAGTCCCCGTAGACCGCTATGTAAAGGCAGTTTTTAGTGCCGATTTTTTATAAAACCCAACACCTGCCAACTTTAACCCCTCATAACTGCTTCTTTTTTTTAAGAACTGCAACACACATTATTTTGAGGGCTATTGGGGTACATTTTAAAATTAACCAGAGATCTGATTTCTGGTTAATTTTTGGAGAGCTTATTGCTACCACAAGCTTGTAATAGCAATAACCGGACACTTCTATTGGCTGGTTAATTATCGTTCGCCCGTGAATGGAGAATTTTCCCATTTACGGGCGCTCGATAAATTAGCGCTCCACTAATCTAGCCCAAAATATATGCACTTATTTAAAAATGACAGTGGTAAATGTGTTCTATTTGCAAAGTTAAAATGATTTATTTATCATTATAGATTATCCCATGGCAAGAGGAGGACACAGAAGTGGCACTTTTAAGGGGGAAAACAGGATTAATAATGTATAGTTATAGAAATTACAGTACAATAATAAGGTATGGAGCTAGGAAAGGGAGCTATAGGGGGGCAGCGTCTAAAATTAGTAACTTTATTTCAACAGATTAAAATCTATTTGAGTGTAAATTTGACTAAACAAAAAAATATATATATATAAGTGAGAAAAAATATAAGTAAAATATATAAATATGGTCCCCGCTTTATTTCAATTTTGAAAAAGGTTTTTTAGTTATTACAGCTCTTTTTCTGGTTTGATAAAGGCCCGTATATGTGTCGAAACGCGTTACCTTGACTGTAAAGTTCTGTTTAACTCCTTCTTGTCTGCTGGTGGTGTGTGAGGGGTGTCCCCACCCGACGCCGAGGTATCCAGCTATCGTCCAGGAATTTTGAGGCCATTTCCCTCTGACATCTTCCTGCAGTGGTTTCCTACAATCCCTGCTGGTTCTTCTCTTCATCCTGAGAAGGAATCCTCCTAAACAAGGCCTTTTTTGCCACCTGGGGGAGAGAAGTCACAGCTCTTTTTGGATTTTGTAGGTATGGATATATACTATGCTCTATAGTGTGTATATATAAATATATATATATATATTTATTTTTTTTACTTATATTTTTTTCTCACTTATATATATATATATATATATATATATATATATATATATATATATATATATATATATATATATATATTTGTTTGGTCAAATTTATGCTTAAATAGATTTTTATCTGTTGAAATAAAGTTACTAATTTTAGAAATAGCTGCTCCCTATAGCTCCATTTCCTAGCGCCATACCCCAATATTGTACTTATCAGGAGTGGGTAGCATCAGGGTATCTTTAAGAGACCCCTGTAATTTCTATAACTATACATAACTAATCCTGTTTTCCCCCTTAAAAGTGCCACTTCCTTCTCCTTATCTTCGTATGTCTCTCCAGTTGGGATATTTAACCCTCTCTATATAGAAGTAGACCACATTAAGTACAAGATGGCTGAGTTTGACCTTAGTGAAGAATTAAAACAATGGTCTGACAAACTCGAGAAGGATACTTTAGATTTTGAAACTAAAAGTTCAGGTGCTAATTCCACTAATTCATTCATTAAAATGAAATGAAAAAACAATGGAATTTGGGCATGAACAATTTCTATATAGACAATAATGTAGTCCCCAGGGGCCTCAGAATTAAACTCTTTCCCGCCTATGATGATATGTCAGAGGAGTTAAAAAAAAAGAATGGGTAACAATTTTAACTGAATGCTCAATAAGACTTATCAAATTGTTGGCTACATATGAGACAGAGAAAGCTAAATTAATTGTTGACTGCAGAATTAAAACCCTTTGAGAGATTAGAGGAATTTCAGAACAGCTACAAGAAAATCAAAGTGGAAATGGAAAGATTATCCAGATTTATAGCCTCTAAGAAAGAAAGGAAAATAAGCAGGGACCCTCTTGATTACCAAAACAACAAGGTGTATAATTGGACTAAGGGAAGAAATTACAATAAGTCAGATTGTGAGACCTCAGGAAAGTGACTCTGATTGCTAAGATAAAGAGAGCACATCTAACCAGTTACACTTAACACCCCCTGTTATCCCCATCCCTTTAGACATACAAGAAGGGGTAGAAAGAAAAATAAGAACTGCCATTCACCCCAGACCACAGAGAACCCAAACAAGCAGGGGGCGAGGGAGGGGACAGAGGAAGAACGACTACTAATTATTCATTTGTCTAGTAGAGAATTCTCACCAGCCCATATCTCAATATTGGTGAAGGGCTTAAGTTTTGTCCCTACTAATAGTACAGACAAGTTTGATGTAATCAAGGATGTTCATTTGTTTTTGAGAATAGTATCCCTTAAGAAATTCTTTAAAAATAAGGAAGAGGAGGGTCAGTCTCCTAGAGAAGAACAAACACTTAGGGATTTAGAAAGTTACGGCTAGATTACGAGTTTAGCGTTAAAGGCTATGCGGTGCTAACGAGCAGTTTTTTCTCACCGCTCACTTACCTGCAGAGCTGGTATTATGAGTTTTTACAAACCCGGCGTTAACAGACAAAAAGTGAGCGTAGAGCAAAATTTTGCTCCATATCTCACTCCAATACCAGCGCTGCTTAAGTCAGCGGTGAGCTGGTTGTACGTGCTCGTGCACGATTTCCCCATAGGAATCAACGGGGAGAGCCGGCTAAGAGAAAGTCTAAAACCTGCAAAAAAGCAGCATATAACTCAGTAACGCAGCCCCATTGATTCCTATGGGGAAACACATTTTATGTTTACACCTAACACCCTAACATGGACCCCGAATCTAAACACCCCTAATGTTACACTTATTAACCTCTAATCTGCCGCCACCGACATCGCCAACACGTGCATTATATTTATTAACCCCTAATCTGCCGCTCCGGACACCGCCACCACCTACATTACACTTATGAACCCCTAATCTGCTGCCCCCAACATCGCCGACACCTACATTATATTTATTAACCCCTAATCTGCTGCCCCCAATGTCCCCGCAACCTACCTACACTTATTAACCCCTAATCTGCCGCCCCCAATGTCGCTGCAACTATAATAAACATATTAACCCCTAAACCGCCGCACTCCCGCCTCGCAAACATTAGTTAAATATTATTAAGCCCTAATCTGCCGTCCTTAACATCGCCGCCACCTACCTACATTTATTAATCCCTAATCTGCCACCCCCAACGTCGCCGCCACAATACTAAATGTATTAACCCCTAAACCTAAATCTAATCCTAACCCTAACACCCCCTAACTTAAATATAACTACAATAAATCTAAATAAAAATTTATATTATTACCTAAATAATTCCTATTTAAAACTAAATACTTACCTGTAAAATAAACCCTAAGCTAGCTACAATATAACTAATAATTACATTGTAGCTAGCTTAGGGTTTATTTTTATTTTACAGGCAAGTTTGTATTTATTTTAACTAGGTAGAATAGTTATTAAATAGTTATTAACTATTTAATAACTACCTAGCTAAAATAAATACAAAAGTACCTGTAAAATAAAACCTAACCTAAGTTACAGTAACACCTAACACTACACTATAATTAAATACATTAATTAACTACATTAACAACAATTAAATAAATTAAATTAGCTAAAGTACAAAAAAACCCCACTAACTTACAGAAAATAATAAACAAATTACAAGATATTTAAACTAATTACATCTAATCTAATAGCACTATCAGAATAAAAAAAGCCCCCCCCAAAATAAAAAAAAAACCCTAGCCTAACCTAAACTACCAATAGCCCTTAAAAGGGCCTTTTGCGGGGCATTGCCCCAAAGTAATCAGCTCTTTTACCTGTAAATAAAAATACAAACAACCCCCCCAACAGTAAAACCCACCACCCACACAACCAACCCCCCAAATAAAATACTATCTAAAAAAAACCTAAGCTCCCCATTGCCCTGAAAAGGGCATTTGGATGGGCATTGCCTTTAAAAGGGCAGTTAGCTCTTTTGCGGCCCGAACCCTAATCTAAAAATTAAAAAGAGACAATACTCATCACTTTAGATATAGAATTTATATACACCAATATTAGGATTGATAATTTTTCCTGGACCAAGATAATACCCTTAGACTAAAAGAGAATGTATTCATCTTATGCCTGTTAAAATTTATATTAACTCACAATTTTTTCCTTTTCGACAACCAATTTTATTTGCAAGTATGTGGGACGGCTATGGGGACTGCCTGCCCCCCCACATATGCAAATTTATATTTAGGCTGGTGGGAGGCTAATATACGGGTAGATTATGAGTCTTGCGTTATGAGGGGTGTGGTGCTAACTTGCAGTTTATTCTCATCGCTCACTTCCATGCAGTGCTGGTATTACGGGTTTTTACAAACCCGGCATTAAAAGGCAAGAAGTGAGCATAGAGCAAAATTGAGCTCCACACTGCACTCCAATACCAGCGCTGCTTAAGTGAGCGGTGAGCTGGTTATACGTGCTTGTGCACAATTTCCCCATAGACATCAATGGGGAGAGCCAGCTGAGAAAAAATCTAACACCTGCAAAAAAGCAGCGTAAAACTCAGTAACGCAGCCCCATTGATTCCTATGGGGAAACTAAATTTATGTTTACACCTAACACCATAACATGAACCCTGAGTCTAAACACCCCTAATCTTACACTTATTAACCACTAATCTGCCGCCTCCGACATCGCCGACACCTGCATTATACTTATTAACCCCTAATCTGCTGCTCTGGACATTGCCTCCACCTACATTATACTTATTAACCCCTAATCTGCCACTCCGGACATCGCCGCCACCTACATTATATTTATTAACCCCTAATCTGCCGTCGCCGCCACTATTCTAAATGTATTAACCCCTAAACCTAAGTCTAACCCTAACCCTAACACTCCCTAACTTAAATATAATTAAAATAAATCTAAATAAAATTCCTATCATTACCTAAATTATTGCTATTTAACCCCTTAATGACCACAGCACTTTTCCATTTTCTGTCCGTTTGGGACCAAGGCTATTTTTACATTTTTGCGGTGTTTGTGTTTAGCTGTAATTTTCTTCTTACTCATTTACTGTACCCACACATATTATATACCGTTTTTCTCGCCACTAAATGGACTTTCTAAAGATACCATTATTTTCATCATATCTTATAATTTACTATAAAAAAAAATATAAAATATGAGGAAAAATTGAAAAAAACACACTTTTTCTAACTTTGACCCCCAAAATCTGTTACATATCTACAACCACCAAAAAACACCCATGCTAAATAGTTTCAAAATTTTGTCCTGAGTTTAGAAATACCCAATGTTTACATGTTCTTTGCTTTTTGTGCAAGTTATAGGGCCATAAATACAAGTAGCACTTTGCTATTTCCAAACCACTTTTTTCCAAAATTAGTGCTAGTTACATTAGAACACTAATATCTTTCAGGAATCCCTGAATATCCCTTGACATGTATATATTTTTTTTTAGTAGACATCCCAAAGTATTGATCTAGGACAATTTTGGTATATTTCATACCACCATTTCACCGCCAAATGCGATCAAATACAAAAAATCGTTCACTTTTTCACAAATTTTTTCACAAACTTTTGGTTTCTCACTGAAATTATTTACAAACAACTTGTGCAATTATGGCATACATGGTTGTAAATTCTTCTCTGGGATCCCCTTTGTTCAGAAATAGCAGACATATATGGCTTTGGCGTTGCTTTTTGGTAATTAGAAGGCCGCTAAATGCCACTGCGCACCACAAGTGTATTATGCCCAGCAGTTAAGGGGTTAATTAGGGAGCTTTTAGGGAGCTTGTAGGGTTAATTTTAGCTTTAGTGTAGTATAGTAGACAACCCCAAGTATTGATCTAGGCACATTTTGGTATATTTCATGCCACCATTTCACCGCCAAATGCGATCAAATTGAAAAAAAAGTTAAATTTTTCACAATTTTAGGTTTCTCACTGAAATAATTTACAAACAGCTTGTGCAATTATGGCACAAATGGTTGTAAATACTTGTCTGGGATCCCCTTTGTTCAGAAATAGCAGACATATATGACTTTGGCGTTGCTTTCTGGTAATTAGAAGGCCGCTAAATCCTGCTGCGCCTCACACGTGTATTATGGCTAGCAGTGAAGGGGTTAATTAGGGAGTTTGTAGGGAGCTTGCAGGGTTAATTTTAGCTTTAGTGTAGAGATCAGCCTCCCACCTGACACATCCCACCCCCTGATCCCTCCCAAACAGCTCCCTTCCCTCCCCCACCCCACAATTGTCCCCGCCATCTTAAGTACTGGCAGAAAGTCTGCCAGTACTAAAATAAAAGGGTTTTTTAAAAAAAATAAAAAAAATTTTTAGCATATTTACATATGCTAGGGTGTAGGATCCCCCCCTTAGCCCCCAACCTCCCTGATCCCCCCCAAAACCGCTCTCTAACCCTCCCCTCTGCCTCATTGGGGGCCATCTTGGGTACTGGCAGCTGTCTGCCAGTACCCAGTTTGCAAAAAAAAGTGCTTTTTTTATTTTTTTGGGGCTTTTTTCTGTAGTGTAGCTTCCCCCCCCCACACAGACAATCCCCCACCACCTTGCTGATCTTTTTTTTTTTTTAAGATTTTCGATATTTATACATTTTTTATTAAATCATTTTCTGTAGTGTAGCGGTTCCCACCCGCTCCCACCCCGTGCACGCGCCCCCCCCCCGCCCTCCCGTGCACGCGCGCGCGTCCGTGCGCGCCCCTGCTCGTCCCCGCCCACGATCCCGCCCCCCCTGCACATAACCAGGGCCATCGATGGCCGCCACCCGCCTCCCGGTCCGGCTCCCACCCACCAACGCAGGTAGCCACCGATCTCCGGTGCAGAGAGGGCCACAGAGTGGCTCTCTCTGCACCGGATGGCTACCAAAGGTTATTGCAGGATGCCTCCATATCGAGGCATCACTGCAATAACCGGAAAGCAGCTGGAAGCGAGCAGGATCGCTTCCAGCTGCTTTCCAAACCGAGGACGTGCAGGGTACGTTCTCAGGCATTAACTGCCTTTTTTTTGAGGACGTACCCTGCACGTCCTCGGTCGTTAAGGGGTTAAAACTAAATACTTACCTATAAAATAAACCCTAAGATAGCTACAATATAACTAATAGTTACATTGTATCTAGCTTAGGGTTTATTTTTAGTTTACAGGCAAGTTTGTATTTATTTTAACTAGGTAGAATAGTTACTAAATAGTTATTAACTATTTACTAACTACCTAGCAAAAATAAATACAAATTTACCTGTAAAATAAAACCTAACCTGGTACACTAACACCTAACACTACACTACAATTAAATAACTTACATAAATACAATTAAATACATTAAATACAATTAAATACATTAAATACAATTAGCTAAATTACAAAAACAAACAAACACTAAATTACAGAAAATAAAAAACAAATTACAAGATCTTTAAACTAATTACACCTAATCTAAGAGCCCTATCAAAATAAAAAAAAAAAACTAGCCTAAACTAAAATATTAATAGCCCTTAAAAGGGACTTTTGCGGGGCATTGCCCCAAAGAAATAAAAAACCCCATGCACACAACCAACCCCCCAAATAAAACCCTAACTAAAAAAACCTAAGCTCCCCATTGCCCTGAAAAGGGCATTTGGATGGGCATTGCCCTTAAAATGCTCTATTGCTGCCCAAAGCCATAACCTAAAAATAAAACCCACCCAATACACCCTTAAAAAATCCTAACACTAACCCCCGAAGATTCACTTACCGGGAGAAGTCTTCATCCAAGCGGCAAGATGTCCTCAACGAAGCCGGCAGAAGTGGTCCTCCAGACAGGCAGAAGTCTTCATCCAGACAGCATCTTCTATCTTCATCCTTCCGACGTGGAGCGGATCCATCTTCATGACATCCGGCGCGGAGCATCCTCTTCCAACGACGGCTTCTTCTACAATGAAGGTTCCTTTAAATGATGTTATCCAAGATGGCGTCCCTTAGATTCCGATTGGCTGATAGAATTCTGAAGAAATATGTTCAAGGAGCGCCAAAGTAGGCAGAGATAGAGAAAATATATATATGGTTTCAAACTATATATTTAATAGACAATGCTAAATATACAATACTAGTTAAAACAATGCTAAAAATCATGGATCCATGATTAGCAATAGGATATACAGACAATTAAAATATGTATATACAAATGAATTAAAATTGAATTCAGTACAAACTTAAAATCAGGTGGCGGTTCGAACGCTAGATGGTAGTACAAACACTAGTAACAATATGCATAAGTTGAACAAATGTTAATAAGTGAACCTGTTAAGACACGAGGATAACAAATGAATAACAAAATAAATGTCAGATGAGAAAACCGTGAGTAGGATGTCTCATTAAAATTGTCAAAAAAAAGGTAGTAAACAAGGTGAGGTCCTGTGGGTGCGCAAAAATGTTGTGGGGGGTGCACAAACCAATATCACAAAAAAATGAAAAATGAAAAAAAGAAAAAAAGGAGTTAAATTGGATATTCAAAAATGCTGGTATTTATCCAGGTTTACGCAATAAAGTCAAAATAATCCTCAAATCTACTAAAT
The DNA here is from genome assembly GCF_027579735.1 of Bombina bombina. Lineage (NCBI taxonomy): Eukaryota > Metazoa > Chordata > Amphibia > Anura > Bombinatoridae > Bombina > Bombina bombina. The sequence continues at coordinate 30,509,895 of NC_069510.1, read as the reverse complement.
AATGTATTCCAAAGTGAGTCTGTGCTCGTGGTGCATGAAGAAGAGTCAGCTATTATCCAGAGGTTTCCTGAGATAACTGTGTCCTGTTAACCTATAAATAAAAACAGTACATAGTGCAATACAGCTAAAATATACAATTGAATAATTGGAAAAGAGCTCACCATAAATGTGTCAACGCGTTTCGGCCCTTGGAGTGGGCCTTTCTCAAGACTAACTTGTCCGCGTCAAAAGACTTCTGCCTGTCTGGAGGACCACTTCTGCTGGATTTGTTGAGGACATCTTGCCGCTTGGATGAAGACTTCTCCCGGTAAGTGAATCTTCGGGGGTTAGTGTTAGCATTTTTTAAGGGTGTATTGGGTGGGTTTTATTTTTAGGTTAGGGCTTTGGGCAGCAATAGAGCTAAATGCCCTTTTAAGGGCAATGCCCATCCAAATGCCCTTTTCAGGGCAATGGGGAGCTTAGGTTTTTTTAGTTAGGGTTTTATTTGGGGGGTTGGTTGTGTGGGTGGTGGGTTTTACTGTTGGGGGGTTGTTTGTATTATGTTTTTCAGGTAAAAGAGCTGATTTCTTTGGGGCAATGCCCCACAAAAGGCCCTTTTAAAGGGCTATTGACAGTTTAGTTTAGGCTAGGGTTTTTTTTTTATTTTGGGGGGGCTTTTTTATTTTGATAGGGCTATTAGATAAGGTGTGATTGGTTTAAAGATCTTGTAATTTGTTTTTTATTTTCTGTAATTTAGTGTTTGTTTTTTATTGTATTTAATTTATTTAATTGTATTTAATTTATGTAAGTTATTTAATTGTAGTGTAGTGTTAGGTGTTAGTGTAACATAGGTTAGGTTTTATTTTACAGGTACTTTTGTATTTATTTTAGCTAGGTAGTTATTAAATAGTTAATAACTATTTAGTAACTATTCTACCTAGTTAAAATAAATACAAACTTGCCTGTAAAATAAAAATAAACCCTAAGCTAGTAGCTTAGTGTTTATTTTATAGGTAAGTATTTAGTTTTAAATAGGAATAATTTAGGTAATGATAGGAATTTTATTTAGATTTATTTTAATTATATTTAAGCTAGGGGTGTTAGGGTTAGGGTTAGACTTAGGTTTAGGGGTTAATAAATATAGTATAGTGGCGACGACGTTGAGGGCGGCAGATTAGGGGCTAATAAGTATAATGTAGGTGGCGGCAATGTTAAGGGTGGCAGATTAGGGGTTAATAATATTTAACTAATATTTGCAAGGCGGGAGTGTGACAGTTTAGGGGTTAATATGTTTTTTCTAGTGGCAGCGATGTCCGGAGTGGCAGATTAGGGGTTAATAATTTTATTTTAGTGTTTGCGATGTGGGAGGGCCTCGGTTTAGGGGTTACTAAGTAGTTTATTGGTGTTAGTGTACTTTTTAGCACTTTAGTTATGAATTTTATGCTACAGCTTTGTAGCGTAAAACTCATAACTACTGACTTTAAAATGCGTTAGGAATCTTGGCGGTAGAGGGTGTTCTGCTCACTTTTTGGCCTCCCAGGATTATTCATAATACCGGTGTTATGGAAGTCCTATAGAAAAAAGCCTTTACAAAATTTATGTAAGTTGGTTTGCGGTAAGGCCAAAAAAGTGTGCGATACACCTATACCTGCAAGACTCGTAATAGCAGCGGGCGTAAAATAGCAGCGTTAGGACCTGTTAACGCTGCTTTTTCACCTTACTGCAAAACTCGTAATCTATGCAACTGTCTTTAAGGAAAATATGTCAGAGTTTACAAAAGATATAAAGTTATGAACATGGTACAGTATATAGATGATATGTTGGTATTTTTGGGATGGTCCAGTAGAGATATTGCATAAATTTGTTGATACCCTTAATTCCAACTATATCGGCCTAAATCTCACTATGAATCATGGTAGATCTAAGATCAATTTCCTTGACATGGTGATTTCTAAGTCAGAGACAAACTGCATCCAAACAGACTCTTATAGAAAGTCAACAGCAACAAATAGCATGTTGGCAGCAAGTAGTAACCATGCCCCTTCTATTATAAGAGGTTTGCCCATTGGAGAGTATTTGGGGCTGAGAAGGAACTGTTCTGACCTTGAATCATTCAAAAAGGCAGCAGGCAAACTCAGAAAACAACTCCTTCACAAGGATATGGTTTTAAATAACTCTGCAGAGCATACCACAGAGCTCTCAACTTAAGTAGAAATGAACTATTGATTCCTAGGAAAAGACACACCAACATAGGTGACAATGATATCAGATTCATCACAACATACTCCACTCATTCACATGTTATCAAGAACATTTTGCAAAACTGATTACTGAGAATCCAATTCTCACATATAGGAGAGGTCCCAACCTGAGAAAATAAATGGGTGAGAAGCCATTATGAAAGGTATGGGCAAAAGAAGACCCTACAAATGCATTGCTACAGACAGAAACAAAATTGATATATTTATTGAATAGCATACACCCAAGAGGGATGAATGAAAATAACAACTATTGGGTGTTTTTGTAAGACATACTAAATTTTCATGAGGGTATCTCATTACTAATTATAACACTCATATCCACATCTAACTATGGGGAGTATGCACATAATATAGCCCAGTACCTATTTGTGATGTAAAAGTTAGCCTAAGTTGGTTAAATACTCTTAAAACTTTTTTACTTTTTTACATTTATTTTTTCCCATTAATTTCAATGGAGGTGGTAGGCGCTAACCTGATTGGTTGGTGATTTTTTACACCACACGGACCTGAATGGGAACTGACAAAACTTGATTTTTCAAGGTATGAATGGAAACGGTAGGCACTAATCTGATTGGTCGCCATGACTTACGTCTAGTCGTACCTGATCGAGGACTGCCGCCCAAAGCTGTTGGGACTTTGAACGCATGATTTTTGAAAGTGATGACCAATCAAAGACTAGTAGATGTTCTCTGATTGGTCGCCGCAATATGTAAATTTCGAAAATGTTTTTTTAGTTATTACAGCTCTTTTTTTCTAGTTTTAAAAAAAGGCCCGTATACGTGACGAAACGCGTTACCTTGACTGTAAAGTCCTGTTTAACTTCTTCTTGTCTGCTGGTGGCGTGTGAGAGGTGTCCCCACCCAACGCCCAGGTATCCAGCTATCGGCCGGGAATTTTGAGGCCATTTCCCTCTGACATCTTCCTGCAGTTTGTTTGGTCAAACTTACACTTAAATAGATTTTAATCTGTTGAAATAAAGTTGCTAATTTTAGAAATAGCTGCACCCTATAGCTCCTTTTCCCATCTCCATACCCCAATAGATTATCCTATGGGGCAATAATTACAAATTATTGCACCATGGAATAATTTTTTTGATACTGTGATGCACAGAGATAATTTGATATAGGTTAATGATCTATGAAGAGTAGTGAGGTACCAGTTACTCATCACCCCTGTTTGTCTTACATTTGCCATATGATTCCTGTTGTCAAGGAGACTGTCTTTGCAACAATGATGCGGCTAGATAGAGCACTGTCTCCACTACTCAGTGCAGCCGTCGGATGCTTAGCGTTGCCTAGCAACGTGACATATGCCTCTTTGCGCTGGCTGCTCCAGATGATGTGAGGCGGCTCATTTTAGTCTCAGTGTGTCTGATCCTCGGCACCCGTTTGTTGGATTCAGAATTGTCTCACTTGGTGCGCTTCTTCTGCCTTCTGCTGCCTGTAAAGTTATTGACCTCTGCTTGGATTTCTTCAGTACTAGTCCATTCTGTGAAGGACTGTTCTCTGCCTGCCTAAACTAGCCCTAACGTTTTCTGGCCTTCAGGATACACCTTTGGCCTCCTGTTCTTCTGCTTCAGTGAGTATCTGTTTAACTATTACTTAAAAGACTGTGTTCTAGTGCTGCTGTTTCTGTGGGTCATGTCCTGGGTTGTACACAGTGTGCTAGCATGTATTATTACTTCACCCTAGCCTTTGGGGTAGATTTATTATGTGTCGAGCGGACATGATTCACTACAGCGAATCATGTCCACTCAACATCGCTAAATACAGACATCATACTCTGTCTACATTTATCATTGCACAAGCATTTCTAGTGACCGCGGCTTCTTAACTGGGCCTACAAAGCAGCATCCACGGCTTAATAAAGGGAGCCCTTTGGGTCTACATTTTGGACTGATCCCTATGATGCTGACACCTGTATTCCTACTTCTATGCTTTCCCTATAACAATACTGTGTCAGAGGAGTGGTAACATATTACATTTAACCTCTGATGATGTTGTTGAATGTAACACATTGTGCAGAACACAATATGTAAGCCAGAAGAGTTTTCTTTTTACAAGGTTTAATTAATTGATGAGCCAGACAGTGTTCATCAGTGTAAAGGTGTCCCTAGACAGCCATCAATTTGGTCTGGCATGATGACCTATAAGGTGTAATGATCTAGTACTATGAGGGTGGTCTGTAAAGGGTTATGATCTAAGAGGTGTGATTAAAGAGAGGGGAGTAATCAGTAAGTGAATATGATCTATGTGGGTGGGTGATATGTAAGGGGTAACAATGGTAAGTGTAGGTGATATATAAGGGGTGATTCTATGAGGGGTGATCAGGGAGAGGGTAGGTAATATATAAGTGGTGATAATGGAGAGGGTAGGTGATATGTAAGGGGTGACTCTATGAGGGGTGTTCAGGGAGAGGGTAGGTAATATATAAGTGATGATAATGGAGAAGGTACGTGATATGTATGTGGTGAATCTATGAGGGGTGATTAGGGTGGGTGATATGTAAGGGGGATAATCTATTAGGGGTGATTAGGCATACGTTAGGTGATATTTAAAGATTAATAAGGGAGAGGGTGAGTAATCTGTAAGGGTTGATGATCTATGAGGGGTGATCAGGGAGAGGGTGGGTGATATGTAAAGCTGATGATCTATAAGGTCTAATAAAATTATACTTACTGATAAATTTCTTTCTTTCGAGATGATGAGAGTCCATAGGTGTCCATAACATTTTTTTTTGGAGGTGGTTTGGAAACAGAGCAATTAATAGGAGGAATCTACATCAATGAATAAGGAGAAAGTCTGGATTATAAAAGAGCCTTAGGAGAACAATGTAACATCCTTGAAAAAGCCGGCAGTGATCAGTGAAATGTGCGTTGGATAGGACAACTGGGACTCTGATTTAACAAGGAGGGCCGAGGCTTTGATTTTGAACACAAATACATCTCACTGCAGATGCCATAACTAGCAGTTTAGCCTTTGAGTGACTTGTGAGTTAGTTTAAATATTTAAATATCACTTTGATGTTCCCCAGTCCATCTTTATTTGAAGGATTCATACATGAGCATTTAAACTTAAAGCCAAGTCACAGCTCTATAAAGTGTGAGTAAGATACATACCACTTGCCAGCTGTATTACCTTGCAGGACTTCACTATTTGCTTTTCCTTTCTTTTAAGGACTGCCATTATTGAAAGAGTCTGGGACTTTATATCCTTAATCCTTAAAATCTATGATAGTCATAAAATTTACCTTTCTGAACTAGAGGCAAAATAATAGGGACCATTTCCATTTTGAAAGAGGGTACACAAACAAATTTGTTCAGAGTCTTTAGGTCCAGAATAGGACGGTAGGTGCCCTCCTTCTTTGTGACAATGAAGAGGTTGTAATAGAAACCCTATTCCTGTTGAGAGTTTGGAACTGGTTGGATCACTCCCATAACCTCTAAATCTGAACAAAGGTATCCGCCTTTAAAAGATCCATTGGATTGTGAGACATATGAAACCACTCCCAGAGAGGTCTGATGCAAAAGCCTATGCGATATGATATTGAGAACCCATGGATCCTGAACTGATCGAGACCAGGCCTTCTGAAACCAAATCAATCTGCCCCCCTACCAGAAGATCTTCTGGACAGGGGGCCATCCCTTCATGCAGATTTCTGAGTGGAATTGGGCTTTTTGGTCTGTTTGTTTTTAGACTAAGAATATCCTAGCTTCAAGGAAGACTTGGAGGATTCAGACTTCTGGATGGAGGCGGAATTTTGATCTCTAGGGGAGCAAAAGGAAAAAAAAATATTTGTTTGTTTATACTTCCCCTTAGACTTCTTGTACTGAGGAAGAAAAGCCCCTTTCCCCCCAGTGACAGTTTTGATAAAAGAATACAATTCTGATCCAAAAAGCATCTTCCCTTCAAAAAGGACTGATAATAGCCAATTCTTAGAAAATATATTAGTTGACTAAGATTTAAGCCATAAAGCTCGCCTTAATAAAACATCAATGTACAAATTCTTAACATAAATTTTATTGATGTCAAAAACCGCATCACAAATGAAATCATTAGCCAGCTTAAGGACTTTAATGCAGTTGTAAATATCCTCAGAAGATTGGTCAGAAACCATATGGGAAAGAGAATTCCACCAGAAGGACGCTGCAGCAGCCACACAGGTGATTGCTACTGCAGGTCTAAGCTGAAGAACTAATTGAGAAAATAACTTTCTAAGCAAGGACTCAGGCTTGCTGTCTATTGGTTCCCTAAACAAAGAACTATTCTCCATTGGAATAGTAGTGCATCTAGCTACAAAGGGGATAGCACAATTAACCTTAAGAACTACTTCCCAGGATGGTAAATTATTTTCTGAAAGTGGATACATACTTTTGAACCTTTTAGAAGGTGCATAAGTATACAACTGGTTAATTTGGTCCACTAGATCAGTTTTGCATAGTAAACAAGAATAATGGACTACAGTATGTTCCTGTAAAGCAGTATGTTCCATAGGGGTCTCTTCCAATGGGTCAATTATATTAGATGGAGGTAAAAGAAATTACTCCAAAATGATAAGCAAAACTGAGAATATATGGAAATAAAGTTATATTTCAAAAATTTCAAAGAGCAAGTGTATTTACCCAAAATACAACAAACAGCCTATATGTACACATCAGAACCCTAGAAAGACAGAAAAAACTCAAATGGTTTACCCTTGGAAAAATCTCATCCACCCACCCTTTCAGCAGCTCCTATGAGGGTACTCATCCACCTCCTGGGCAAAGAAAATATTAAAACTGTGCCCAGATAGCTTGAAATGCCTGTAGACTATCCCTGAGCAAATATCAGTCAGCCACTGATCAGGGCAGGGAGAGAGAAAAGGGCCCCAAAGGGGGGGGGGGTGACAGAGCTTAACTCTGTAATAATACGCAGGCCAAAGCCTGAGAGAAAAAAATGCCAAAAACACTCCTTACAGACAAAACGTGAATAAAGTGCCCCCTTTTGATTCCCCTTCTGTCTCCAACCCTAACCGTATCCACAATGAGCTAAACCACTAATTGCCTTATGGTCTTCTTAAAGAGACAGTGGTGCCTTTCTTTTTTGTGGGGATGAATTAAGAAAGATTTTGAGTCTGAATTCAAGAAATTCTGGAGTTAAACAGATAGGTAAAGCACTATGTGTAAATGCTGAGAACCCCCAACTGTGTAGCACCTATAAAAGGAGAGTACTAGAGATAGTTCCTAAACTGTGTTTAGTTTCTGAGTCACTTACCTGGACTGCAGCACCCCTCCATTGTATCTTACCAGCTTGCTGAGGTATTTCTTCCTTAGAATGCTGATCCAGTAGAGAGCCCATCCAGTGCAAATACATATACCGCAGAGGATACATGAAGATATACCTGTAACCGCTCAGGTGGAGGCTAAGCGATGGGGTCCCTGCGACACCTGAGGGTAATTTTAGCCAAGAGATTTACCCCTGAGGGTAATGGCATGCCATAACTGAGGTATTTCCTTTCCTTTAATCTTGGAGAAAGGATCCTAAAGTCTTTGCTGAGCAAAGATGGAACAGGTGTACTGGGTCTCAAGTCAGATCTCAGCTCCCAATAAATGATTAGATAGAAAAAAATAAAATCTTGCTTGCAGAGCACCTCTCTCAACCTCTCTCCTCAGAGGCTAAGAACAAACTGAGTGGGTAGAGGATGGAGGGATTAAAGCTTTTGTGAGGGTTCTTGACCTCCTCCTAGTGGCAGGAAATATATCCCACATGCTATGGACACCTATGGACTCTCATCATGTTACAAAAGAAAGATGGTGAATGACATATAAAGGGTTATTATCTAGGAGGATAATAATAATAGGGGACGGGGTAAGATATAATGGTGTATGAGAGAGTTATCAAGGAGAAGGGTTGATGGTTTTAACCCCTTAAAGAAAAGCACTGTACCTTGTACAGTGGCTGTGTCCTGGGCTGTTAATGTGCCAGTCTCACTGCTGTCAGGAGTGAGACAGTGCAAAAATATTATTAATGAGGACACCCCATGTTAGCGATCGCAGGGATAAGGTGTCTTTGTCATCAGTAGCAGGACGATGATGTCGCTCTAGCCCAGGGGGGGGGGGGGTGTGGACACTGTGATCCAATCCAAGAAGAGATCCAGGCTGTAAGTGGGGTGCCTCCATTACATGAGAGACACACTACAATCAGCGAACATCTCTTTCTGTTGCTGGATGTCTGTATGTGAGGCTATCCAGCAACAGTACAGTAACTGTCAAAAATGACTGTTACCGTGTATACAATAACTATGACAGCTGCAATGAATGGTTGTATCAGGCTCACTGGGCAATCACTGGATGCCTCAGTTATGCCCAAACAACTGTTTTATAGTCATGTGACAGCCAGTTACAGTGATCACATGTCAAAAATGATAAGCCACTGTTTGTTAACAATGTCTTGTCTTGGCCCCTCCCCTTCTCTCTAACAATATTCACAGTAAAAAAAGTGTTATATTTATTTAAAAAAAGGGATTTTATCTATTTTTTTTTAATCTATTTTTAATAAACTATTTTAATAAAGTGGTTTTTTTTTACCCCTAAAGTTTATATTCTGCCCTTGGCGATAAAAGGGTTAAACATAAAGTGCCAAAATACCTCTAGGTAAACACCCTGGGATGTCTAAACTATTCAAATATATACTTTTGTATAGCCGTTTTGAATTGGGTGGCCGCTATTAAGAATACAGTCCAAGCACAGCAAATTTTAAAGGGACATTAAAACCCTTTGAGTTGGTAATATAAAATTATAAATTATATATATATTTTTATATATATATATATATATATATATATATATATATAAAAAAACTTTGCAATCTACTTTTATAATTTATTGTGTCCCCTTTTCATGTAATTTGATTATGACAATCTTGTACTTTTCAGTTCCTGATATAAAGGGAAGTGGAGAACACTTTTATATTCCACACAGTCATTGGTTGCACAGTCTGGTGACTTATTTATAACTGTCCCTAATTGGCCACAACAGAGAAGGTAACCTAGGTTACAACATGGCAGCTCCCATTGTTTCATAGACACTAAAACTTTACACTTATTTTGTCAATATTTAAACAACTAATTCAACTTTAAAAATATATCTACATGTTATTCTCAGACTAATATTTTCTCTGAATGCCTCATACTATCTAGCATTTATTTAACGTTTAATGTCCCTTTAAAGAAAAACCAATAATTTCATCTTTGTAGTATTTGGTCTATATTTCCTAAAAAATACTTGGGAAGCTAGACATACGGGGCATTTCTAAAACCAGTACAACATAATGATTCTATTTGGTGGTTTTTTTTTGTTTTTTTCATCCCCCCCAATATTTATTGTTTTTTTTTATGTACCCATATATGGTATCACTAGAAAAGCCTGTTTCAATTCTTTTGACAGACTTGCATTTTAGCCAAACAGTGCTGACAAAATGCTGATAAGAGGCGGTCTTTAAGGGCATAGAAATTAGCATATGAGCATACCTAGGTTTAGCTTTTAACATAGAATACCAAGAGAACAAAGCAAATTTGATGATAAAGGTAAATTAGAAAGTTGTTTAAAACTGCATGCCCTGCTGATTCATGAAATTTTAATTTTGACTAGTCTTTCCCTTTAAATTAAAAACTAAAATATTATAATTATAATTATTATTACATCACATCACATTGTAACATATATAGTAGATGAGGTTGAAAAAAGACCGAAGTCCATTGAGTTCAACCTATACAAATCTAATATACTTACAAAAAAGCTCCAATTGAGCTTAAAGGGACAGTCTAGGCCAAAATAAACTTTCATGATTCACACAGAGCATGTAATTTTAAACAATTTTCCAATTTACTTTTATCACCAATTTTGCTTTGTTCTCTTGGTATTCTTAGTTGAAAGCTTAACCTAGCAGGTTCATATGCTAATTTCTTAGACCTTGAAGGCCACCTCTTTTCAGAATGCATTTTAACAGTTTTTCACCACTAGATGGTGTTAGTTCACGTATTTCATATAGATAACACTGTGCTCGTGTATGTGAAGTTATCTGGGAGCAGGCACTGATTGGCTAAACTGCAAGTCTGTCAAAAGAACTGAAATAAAGGGGCAGTTTGCAGAGGCTTAGATACAAGATAATCACAGAGGTTAAAAGTATATTATTATAACTGTGTTGGTTATGCAAAACTGGGGAATGGGTAATAAAGGGATTATCTATCTTTTAAAACAATAAAAATTCTGGTGTAGACTGTCCCTTTAAATTAATCCCATTAAAAAGGTGACCCATTTAACACAAGGGGGTCTATTTATCAAAGCGTCAATCTCAGTGCATTCGCCGGCGTCAATACGCTCGCCAGACATCGCTGACGTGGATCTGAATACGACCCCCATATTTATCAAAAAAGACGTCAAAAACACGCGTGTCAAGTACGATGCGAAGAGCATCGGACTGTTGTTAACTAACAGTCATCGATGTCGTGGTTATTCAGGTTTTTCCAAACTTTATTTATACCATTTCATTACTGTCCATGAACAAGCACATTTCTCTGAAGCTAATCTTTTATTTTTCAACTGTTAATGTACAAGAAATAGCTACATTTATACCTGAACGAACAATATCTCATAGAAAGTTATATTTATATTTATTTGTTATTCAAAAAAAATCTGTTATATGATACTTTCACATAAATTAATGTGTATTTGTATTTGAAGTCATGATATGCTTTCATCTCATATTTTTTTTTTTTATGATTATTAATGCTAGAATTTCTACATATATCTTTGCACATACTTGTATATTTTGATCAGATTGGCTGATGTCCTAAATCATGTGATTATGCATATTCCAATCAAAAGTGGTTGAAAAATTCACTAGTGTGTGGGTTGTTTAGGAGTTTGTGTCATAATTGGTGCGAAAAGTGTTGCGTCAAAATTGGTGCGAAGTGGAGAGTGTGACTTGTATTACATGGCTTAAACATAGTGCACATAGATTTTTCCCAAAAAATAAAAAGGAAGTTAGCTATATTATGTTGTGTATTTATTTCATTTTTATCTCTATATCTATTAATGCGACAAGTTTGGGGCAAAACTTTTCAACAAATTTGTAGAAATATTGTCCCCTTGCTTTGTAATGTGAGACAGATTTGTAGCATAATCCATAAGTAGTAATGGGTTTTTCATTTTTATCCCTATATCTACTAGTGCACCAAATGTGTAGCAATAATATTGTTTGATTTAGAAAGGGTAAACAATTTTAATATAGTTTCTAATTTACTTTTATTATGTAATATACTTTATTCTCTTGCAGCATCGAACATAAGCTTTCTGTGTTTTCAGACTCCCATTGACTTCTATGGCAACCGCGACCTGAAGGGTGGCAGATTGAAAACTAGGTGCGCTGCGTCGGAATAGACGCGAACGTACCTGTTAAATGTTTGATACATTTGGAAAAGGTTCAAATAGAGTTGAATCTGAATTCGAAACTTCTGTTAGATTGAGATCACGGGGTCATATATTACGTCACAAATTTCAACATTAGCCGATCTTGACGCTTTGATAACTACGGCGGATCAATCTTGCGACAAATACGACTCAGAATTCAAGCGTATTTTCAGTTAACGCTTTGATAAATAGACCCCAAGTAATCATATCCATGAATTCTTTTTCTAGCCAGACATGTATCCAAACCATTTTTAAACGTATCTAAGGTATTGGCATTCACTAGCTCCTTTGCTCTTACAGTGAAAAACGTTTCTGTTGCAGGAGATCTCCTTTCCACCAGCTTTAGTTGTGATCTCTTGTCAAACAAGTTACATTGTGCGTATTAAGAAATTGATTTTCATTTTCAGTAAAAACAATGTAGAATTTGCTGATGCATTACAAATAAAGATAATATATATGGATGTTCTTGTGATGTAATATACAAATAAATATATTACTTATTAGACATGTGTATTCGATTTCGGAAGAATCAAAGAAAACAACAAAAATTGCATTTTCATTATAGTCTTTGCTTTATCAAAAATCTAAACGGCCAAAAATGAAAAACCAAGAAAAAAAAGAAAAGAAAAATGCTTTATTTTCTTTGAAAATTTTCATTTTCAGTTAGTGGATTCTGTTTTTTAGGATACAAGCAGGCATTATCTAATGCATGCAAACCAGGAAGGAGCAGCAGAATAAAGTGTGATTTTTAACTTATTACAGAGAGAGCTGCCAGTATTAAGAGGCTCAGATCTGTGGAGGAACTGAGGGAGGCTATGGACAGACACATTTGGAGTTTTTGTCACAGTAGCAGCATAGCAATGCTGGTGGTACTGTTACTTTTTTAAGTGGGTCAGTCACATATAATGTTTGTGTAACACTGGCCAAAGGTTGTGACCCAAACAATCAGAAATAGACTGCCAGCAGCCACTGATGTTCTTTATCTCCTCTAGATGATGCTGGGGAAGGAAATTTCTACGTTTCCAAGTCAGCTACGTTTTTGTTTTTTTCAGACAAAGTCATATTTAGTTGTCACTCAAGAGGAAATACTATTTGGGAGACTTAGAACTTTGTAATGATATTATAAAAAAAGTTAAATGTAAATAGAGTGGGCAGTGGAGAACTTATCTATGGGGACAGCTATTCAAACTGCGTACTGATCAGTGATTAAAGGCCATCAACAACTTTACTAATCAAACACAGAGATTATTTCTCTTCATTTTTTTTAAATTAAAAAGAAATGCTTGCTGCTGGCAAAAACTATTTTAACCCTTTGAGTGCTAACGACGGCTCTGAGCCATCGCAAATTGTCCCAGTCAGGTGCTGACGACGGCTTAGAGCCGTCACTAGCACTCACCCACCTTGAGGGCAATCTGGGGGCTCCCACTGACTCCCTGCCCGGCAATCTGGCCTGTATAGTGACAGGCATCGCCGGGGCTTCACGTTTGGTGCGGTGACGTCACGCGCAATGACGTGAGGATGTCACTGCGCAACTTTATCTAAAGTTGACAATGGACAAGTATAGGGAGATGGGGACATGGTGCTTAGAAGCCTGTATCTCAGGCATCTATATAATACTTCTTAGATTCTTGCACCTGGGCCCTGTGGTTTCTATTTACACCTCTTGTCTACAGACTCCTGTTTGTATAATCTGTCTTTTCATATTCAGGGGAAGGGGAGAAGGGAATCTCTGCTCTTCCTGCTTTCTCAGCTCCTTTCCCAGCCTATCTCATCAACAGTGCTAAACTGGGAGCTTGTAAGTACATTTTTAAAAGGTTTTACACTGGATTTTTAGATCAGTTTCTGTGCATATTCTTCTTTATAGTAGTGTCTATTACATGCAGTTACATGAAAATTGGTGTATGCTGTCCCTTTAAAGCACGGAGATAGGCAGTTTTACCTATATATTTTTCCATGGGTACAGGATGAAAAAGCTCCTGCCTTTCTCTATAGAGCCGTGTGCTGAGGGAGATCAGATGAAAAGAAGCTGAGGATCTCTGACAAGCACCTTGTCTCTGTTTTTGTAAAGCACATGCTGAATGTTGCTAACATTCAACAGATGGTCGGCTTACTCATTTTTCATCTGCCCCCCCCCCCTTTCTCAACGACATTTAACTCTTGAACAAATGACACATAGGCCTGAAGCCGATCACTATCACAACACCTGCTTATAAAGTGTAATAAAAAAATATTCATTATTTGCAGAAATTGTAGCAAGTAAAATGTAGACATAGCTTGGCACAGCCGAAGGTTCTTTGCTAATAGACCAACCTGGATATGAATCAGCTGGAATGAAAATATTGAAATATTAAAGGAACACAGAAGTTATTTTATAGGTGTTGCTTATGAAAGAGGGAATTTTTGGCACTGTCAATCAATAAAGCAATGGGAATTTTGCTTATCGGCCAGTGAGTGTTTTAATGGTCCAGCTGTACACAGACTTGCACTAATTACATAATGAAAGTATGGGGATTCAACTTAAAAGGATTCAGATAGAGCATGTAATTTTAAGACAATTTTACATTCACTTCTATTTTGAAATGTGCTTTGTTCTCTGGGTATCCCTTGCTGAAAAAGAATATGCAAATATCCTACACTAGCAGGAGCTAACTGCTGATTGGTGCCTGCACACATTTGTCTCTTGTGATTGGCTAAGTAGATATGTTTGGCTAGCTGCCAGTAGTGCAGTGCTGTTTCTTCAGCCAAGGATAACAAGAGAATGAAGCAAAATAGATAATAGAAGTAAATTGGAATGTACTGTATGTTCTATCCAAATCATGAAAGTAATTTTGGGGAGTTTCCTGTCCCTTTAACGTTTATGATTCAGATAGAGAATGCAAGTTTGAACAACTTTCCAATGTAATATTATAAAATTGACTTTGTTCACTTGGTTTCCTTTGTTGAAGAAGAAACATAGGTAGGTTCAGGATGATACATGTGTCTTCAGAACTCCAAGGCAACATTGTTTGCAACAATGTATAACATTACTACAAACATTGTTGCAAACGCTGGTGGTATAGAATGCTGAAGACAGAGTAAAGACGCTCTAGAGGCTTTATAGGTTTATCTTTCCACAAAGTGTAACAACTGAACAAATCAAATTTGATCATAGAAATAAATTGTAATGTTATTTTTTCAACATTGTACAGTTAATCTGAATCTTAAAAGTTGCTTTCATTTGTAATAAAATTGTTTTCATGGCTGCTTACAACATAGCAGCATTATCAGTAAAAAAAAGATAAAAAATATATACAGTATATATAAGATAAACGATTATAGGGGATTGAAACCCAACATTTTTCTTTTCTGATTCAGACAAAACATACAATTTTAGGCAACTTTCAAATTTACTTCTATTATCAATTTTGCTTCATTCTCGTGATATCCTTTATTGAAAGAGCAGCAATTGTCAAAGAAACAGAAAACATAATACATTATAAATTGCCTCTTTATAAAACCCACCAATAAACAATTACCTTTCATTTCCCTTTAAGTGCATAATTCAATTGCAAAATGTTACCTAACCATCGGCTAGATTACGAGTTGTGCGTTAAGGTAAAAAAGCAGCGTTAACAGGTCCTAACGATGCTTTTTTACGCCTGCTGCTATTACGAGTTTTGCAGGTATAGGTGTTCCGCACAATTTTTTGGCTTTACCGCAAACCAACTTACGTAAATTTCGTAAAGGCTTTTTTCTATGGGACTTCCATAGCGCCGGTATTACGAGTTTGTCCTGGGAGGCCAAAAAGTGAGTGCTACAGCCTATCCCATCAAGATTCGTAACGCATTTTAAAGTCAGTAGTTGTGAGTTTTATGGTACAACGCTGTAGCATAAAACTCATAACTAAAGTGCTAAAAATGATTCAGCATACAACGCTGGAGAGGTCTCATGTGATAACGAGCAAAGGGAATCGCATTCGATGCTGCAGTCATGAGACCTAAAACTTCCATGCACATAGCCACCGAAGGGAATGACTGAGACTGAAGGTGCCGACATGCTGCAACCAATTTTAAACGTCTCTTGTCTGTTAGAGACAGAGTCATGGACACTGAATCTACCTGGAAGCCTAAAAAGGTGACCCTTGTCTGAGGAATCAAGAAACTTTTTAGTAAATTGATCCTCCAACCATGTTTTCGAAGAAACAACACTAGTTGATTAGTGTGAGATTCTGCAGAACGTAAAGACTGAGCTAGTACCTAGATATCATCCAAATAAGGAAACACTGCAATACCCTGCTCTCTGGTTACAGAGAGCAGAGCACAGAGAACCTTTGAAAAGATTCTTGGAGCTGTTGCTAGGCCAAATGGAAGAGCAACAAATTGGTAATGCTTGTCTAGAAAAGAGAATCTCAGAAACTGATAACGTTCTGGATGAATCGGAATATGAAGGTATGCATCCTGCAAGTCTATTGTGGACATATAATGTCCTCGCTGAACAAAAGGCAGAATAGTCCTTATAGTCACCATCTTGAAGGTTGGTACTCTTACATAACGATTCAAAATTTTCAGATCCAGAACTGGTCTGAATGAATTTTCCTTCTTTGGGACAATGAATGGATTTGAATAAAACCCCAGACCCTGTTCCTGAAAAGGAACCGGCATGATTACCCCTGAAAACTCCAGGTCTGAAACACACTTCAGGAAAGCCTGAGCTTTTACTGGATTTGCTGGGATGTGTGAGAGAAATCTTAGCACAAACTTACTTCACCACCTCCATAGGAGGCAAAGTTTGTAAAACTGAATTGTGGGTGTGGTGAGGGGTGTATTTATAGGCATTTTGAGGTTTGGGAAACTTTGCCCCTCCTGGTAGGATTGTATATCCCATACGTCACTAGCTCATGGACTCTTGACAATTACATGAAAGAAAAGTACACTAACACCCATAAACTATCTATGAACCCCTAAACCGAAGCCCTCCCGCATCGCAAACACTAAAATAAAATTATTAACCCCTAATCTGCCGCTCCGGACATCGCCGCCACTAGAATAAACATATTAACCCTTAAACCGCCGCACTCCCGCCTCGCAAACACTAGTTAAATATTATTAACCCCTAATCTGCCGCCCCTAACATCGCAGCCACCTACATTATACTTATTAACCCATAATCTGCCGCCCCCAACGTCGCCGCCACTATTCTAAATGTATTAACTCTTTAAACCTAACCCTAACACTCCCTAACTTAAATATAAATTTAAATAAATCTAAATAAAATTAATATCATTAACTAAATTATTCCTATTTAAAACTAAATACTTACCTATAAAATAAACCCTAAGCTAGCTACAATATAACTAATAGTTACATTGTAGCTATCTTAGGGTTTATTTTTATTTTACAGGCAACTTTGTATTTATTTTAACTAGGTAGAATAGTTAGTAAATAGTTATTAACTATTTAATAACTACCTAGCTAAAATAAATACAAATTTACCTGTAAAATAAAACCTAACCTAAGTTACACTAACACCTAACACTACACTACAATTAAATAAATTACCTAAATTAAATACAATTAGCTAAATTACAAAACTAAACTACAGAAAATAAAAAACAAATACAAGATATTTAAACTAATTACACCTACTCTAATAGCCCTATCAAAAAATAATAATAAATAAATAAAAAAAAAACCTAGCCTAAACTAAACTATCAATAGCCCTTAAAAGGGCCTTTTGCGGGGTATTGCCCCAAAGAAATCAGCTCTTTTACCTAAAAAAAAATACAAACACCCCCCCCAACAGTAAAATCCACCACCCACACAACCAACCCCCCAAATAAAACCCTAACTAAAAAACCTAAGCTCCCCATTGCCCTGAAAAGGGCATTTGGATGGGCATTGCCCTTAAAAGGGCATTTAGCTCTATTGCTGCCCAAAGCCCCAACCTAAAAATAAAACCCACCCAATACACCCTTAAAAAATCCTAACACTAACCCCCGAAGATTCACTTACCTGGAGAAGTCTTCATCCAAGCGGCAAGATGTCCTCAACGAAGCCGGCAGAAGAGGTCCTCCAGACAGGCAGAAGTCTTCACCCAGACGGCATCTTCTATCTTCATCCTTCCGACGCGGAGCGGCTCCATCTTCAAGACATCCGGCGCGGAGCATCCCCTTCAATTGACGGCTTCTTCGGAATGAATGTACTTTTAAGTGACGTCATCCAAGATGGCGTCCCTTAGATTCCAATTGGCTGATAGAATTCTATCAGCCAATCGAAATTAAAGTAGAAAAAATCCTATTGGCTGATGCAATCAGCCAATAGAATTGAGCTGGCATTCTATTGGCTGTTCCAATCAGCCAATAGAATGGGAGTTCAATCCTATTGGCTGATTGGATCAGCCAATAGGATTGAAGTTCAATCCTATTGGCTGATTGCATTCCAAACTGCAAGATAGCAGCGCACTCCTCATAACGCAAAACTCGTAATCTAGGTGCATGTGTGTTGGTGCATTTAAAATGAATTAAAGGGAAAGTGTACTATAAAATTGTTTTTTCCTTAATGTGTTTCCAATTACTTGTTACACCAGCTGCAGAGTATAAAATGTATGAGAAATTGCTTATTTAGGTTTATTTTTGTATATTAAATGGCTGGTTTTGTTATTTGAAACCACAACCAACTAAAATGTCCAAGCATAAACAGCTTTTCTATAGCTTAAAGGACCAGTAAATAAAGTAGATTTGCAGGATACAAAGACAATGCAATAGCACTTAGTCTGAACTTCAAATGAGTAGTAGAAATTTTTTTCTGACAAATTTCAGTCATGTCTATTTCCACTCTCCTTGTATCATGTGACAGCCATCAGCCAATCACAAATGTATGTACATATATCAGTATGAGCTGGTAATTCAAAAAGTGTAAATATAAAAAGACTGTGCACATTGTGTTAATGGAAGTAAATTGGAAAATTGTTTATAATTGCTGCTCTATCTGAATCATGAAAGTTTGATTTTGATTTTAAAGTGTCGCTTTAAAGGGACACTCAAGTCAAAATTCAACTTTCATGGAATTTTAAACACCTTTCCAATTCACTTCCATTATTAAATCTTTTTATTATGCATTTACTGATGACGCTATTATACTGCGCTTATTGGTATAGAAATGCTCACTATAGGTAGGGACTCCACAGGCAAAATCAGCTATTTCAAACGCTATAACAATGGTAAATTAGCTATTTGTAAACAATTGAATGCACTCCAGCAGGAAAAATAGACAGCATACGCTGTCGGCATTTAACATTGCACAAGCACTTCTGGTGAAATGCTTGTGCAATGCCACCCCCTGCTCACTGGCGGCCAATCGGCCGCTAGCAGGGGCCGTCAATCATCTTGATCGGATCGGGATGATTTCAGTCTGCTACCTTAAAGGTGGCAGAGAAGTTAAGGGGCAGTGGTCTTTCTACCTCTGCTTCTTAACTTCTGTTTCAGGCGGACCTGAAATGATGGGGGGCTCCGAAGCAGCATCCGCAGCTTAAAGGGACACTGAACCCAAATTTTATCTTTTGTGATTCAGACAGAGCATGCAATTTTAAGCGACTTTCTAATTTACTCGTATTATAATTTTTTCTTCGTTCTCTTGCTATCTTTATTTAAAAAGCAGGAATGTGATGCATAGGAGCCGGCCCATTTTTGGTTGAGAACCTGGGTTATGCTTGCTTATTGGTGGGTAAATGTAAGCCTCCAATAAGCAAGCGCTATCCATGGTGCTGAATCTAAAATGGGCTGGCTGCTTTTAAAATAAAGATAGCAAGAGAACGAAGAAGAAAAATTTGAGTCAATAAAAAGTTGCTTTAAATTTCATGCTCTATCTGAATTATGAAAGAAAAAAAATTTGGGTTCAGTATCCGTTTAATAAATGGAGCCCAAATTCTGAACTTCAAATGAGTAGTAGATTTTATTTTCTGACAAATTTCAAAGTTATGTTTATTTCCACTACCCCTGCATCATGTGACAGACATCAGCCAATCACAAATGCATATAAGTATATTCTGTGAATTCTTGCACATGCTCAGTAGGAGCTGGTGACTCAAAAAGTGTAAATATAAAAAGATTGCACTTTTTTGTTAATGGAAGTAAATTGGAAAGTTGTTTTAATATTGCATGTTCTGTCTGAATCATGAAAGAAAAAAATTGACTTGACTGTCCCTTTAATATTGTAATATTTACCTGTTTAATGCTTAAAAAGTCAGATGCCGTGTTGGATTAGCACCTGCTTCCTTGTTTATCATAATTCTGAAATGAGAACAAAACGGTGGTTAGATTTTGTGCGATCTGAGAATTTAGTTTCCATCTTATGATACAAATGTATTAAAGGGGCAGTGTACTCTAATATTTCCCTCCCTTTAATTTGTTCCCAATGATCCATTTTACCTACTGGAGTTTATTAAATTGTTTACAAATAACTACTTCACCTTTATTTTCGTATTTGACATAGCTGATTTTGCCCATTTTATCTCCACAAAAAACAAACCAACATGTAAACAAGATGGTTTATATAAAATAATGTTCCCAGGGACTGTGAAAGAGAGATACTAAAATATTTATTTTCCATTTTAGTACTTTTCTGTTGCAACCAGAAGTGTGATTTCATTTAAACAAAAATAGTTTTTCTAGAACCATTACTTACGTACCGAAATATTCTCTATAGGTGAAGATCGACAGGTAAAAGCAGCTATATCAAATGACAAAATAAAGATAAATGGGCTATTTCTAAAAAAAAAAAATTGAATACACTCCAACAGGTAAAATGGGTCATTTGGAATAAAATCACTTTTTATACATAGTGCCTCCATTTTAAAGATAGAAAAAAAAATTGGTCTAATGAGTATATAAACCTAATCAAAATCATATTAAGCAATAATTGCCAAATCCTTTGTATTTTATTTCAGCAAGTCTTAGGGCATCATAATCTAAACTTTGCCAAATCATCCTATGCTTAAGCATCACTAATGGCGTGAAACGCATCAGGATTACCCTTTTCCTTGACCCCTGCATGTCTATGCTGTTTTTAAATTAACAATAATAAAAGTATTTTTATTTTTCCTACTCCAAGTGCTCAAGATACCTTTTTTTTCTAATAATTTCAAAATCCTTTGTATTTTATTTCAGCAAGTCTTAGAGCATCATGATCTAAACTTTGCCAAATCAGACGTGGTTCTTCATGCCGACCTGCGCAGGAGCTGCCCTGGTTGAATTATCGTAAAAAGGGCAGTCCTGGCGAGTGGCGAGATGTATCTTATTAAAAGTAACGGAGCTCGCTGGAAAGGGACACTTTGCTCCTCTTTTTTATTTGCAATAATGATTTTTCATTTGTAATGATGCATGTATATAATTCATTTTTATATTAATGTATTTTAGAAAACATATGCTGATTTAATTAATTTGTAGTATATTTATTTATACATCCATCCACTTATTTATCTTTAGCAAACTTTTTATAACATATCTGTTTTAATTATGATTGCAACAAAAGTTTATATTATGAGATACATAATTTTATGTTATGAGATACAATTGTAACAATTGAAGAGACTTCCACCAATTACTAGATTTGGATGGGGTATATATATTGGAGGATATGACAAGATCAATACAGCTGCTTGAGAAAGGCTGAACGCTCAGCCGAAACGCGTAGCAGAATGCAGAAAACATTTTTTCCTAACTAGGCAACAGTATGCTGTGAGCACAGGAGCTAAGGAGATCCGTTAACACACCCCTAAGGTCACAAGGTCGCGGCACGCAACGTGGGATCTGAGCGGCATCACAGAACTCACACAATCTAAAACGGAGGACAACACAAAAGTATCAGAGCTCCAGGAGGTGCAAAAGTAATCAGCTAACACGGTTTTGAAGGTACCGTTAGAATCCACAGCTCATACCGGTAATTGCTATAACTTTGGATCAATTATTTCTTTTAAAATAACGGACAAATAAAGAACGTTTTCCCCATGTGGAGTTATCAAACCCCAAAAAGTCCTGGGCAATTTTGATAATAGATACTTGAATCTCAGTTTTATAAACATGTGTGGTTTTAAAGGAAATTCTCATATTTTAGGCTGTTTTTGTCTATATGAATTCTTTTTAAATTTGGTTAAGTCGTTTAGAAAAAGTGTGCAGTGATTAATGTAATATATATTTTTAACAGCTATACTGAATTTTTAGACTAAGTCACTTTTTTGTGACTATAGGCGCATCCAATTATTTCTTTGTTGTCTAGATGATAGATCGATAGATAGATAGATAGATAGATAGATAGATAGATAGATAGATAGATAGATAGATACTTCACCTGCAGTTGTAGATTATTATTATTTTTAATTCAAATACAGTTTACAAAATACAACAAGAAATAATACTAATGTTGAATATTAAATGATCGTTATATAAAAATATTTTTTTATTGAAATGTATATGTAATAACATTCCATTTACTATTCAGTACAATAAAATTCATTTTTAAAAGGGATAGGCTACTCCAAAATTGTTTTTGTTTAAAAAGATAGATAATCCCTTTATTACTCATTCCCCCGTTTGGCATATCCAACACTGTTACATTAATATACGTTTTTCCTCTGTGATTACCTTATATCTAAGCCTCTGCAGACTGTCCCCTTATTTCAGTTCTTTTGACAGACTTGCATTTTAGCCAATCAGTAATGACTCATAAATAATTCCACAGGAGTAAGCACATTATCTATATGACACACATGAACTAGCGCTGTGTAAGTGAGAAAAACTGTCAAAATGCACTGAGATAAGAGGCGGCCTTCAAGGGCTTAGAAATTAGCATATGAGCCTACCTAGGTTTAGCTTTCAAAAAAGAATACCAAGGGAAGAAAGCAAACTTGATGATAAAAGTAAATTATGCCTTATAGCTGGGTGCTGTATAGTAACAACATTTACAAGAAGGTTTCAGATGTACAGTTTAACACCATTTGAAACAGAGCTAATGCAAAACATTTTAAAGGGACACTATTGGTTTTGGTTAAAATGTGTGCTTGCCTGACGGTCCCTAAAAATGCCAAAAAGCAAATAGCTGGTTAAAGGGACAGTACACTGTAAAATTGTTTTTATATTAATGTACTTTCAATGACTTGTTATACCAACAGCAGAGTAGTAAATGCATGAGAAATTGCATTCTCAGGTTTATTTGTGTATATGAAGTAGCTGGTTTTGTGCTTTTAAACCACAGCCTATTACAATGGGTTGAGCTTCAGGTAATATCAGATCTCTTTATGTTATCACTTTGTGTACACACACTTGCTTCCTTATCTTTATATTTGTCTGGAAAACTAAAGCTTAATACATAGCGAGAACAATGGAAAATTATCATTTTATTACTTAACTATCCTGCACCCCACTGTGAGTGTAATCTCTTCTGCTGGCTGTGTTTACTTAAACTTTTCAATAGCTGAGACTCCAGTATTAAAACTTTCAGTATAGGTTGGGAAACCACAGGCTAAATCAGCTATTTCAAAGGACAAAATAGGGGTAAAGGAGCTACTTGTAAACAATTTAATACACTCCAGCAGGTAAAATGAATCATTGGGAACAATTTAAAGGGGAGAACATTTTTGGGTGAACTGTCCCTTTAAGGCAATTTGCAGCATTTTTGATAGATACTTAGCTTAAAGGGACACTAAACCCAATTTTTTTCTTTCATGATTCAGATAGCAATTTTAAGTAACTTTCTATTTTACTCCTATTGTCAACTTTTCTTAGTTCTCTTGCTATCTTTTTTTGAAAAAGCAGGAATGTAATCTTAAGAACCAGCCCATTTTTAGTACAGCACCTGGGTAGCGCTTGGTGATTGGTGTCTAAATGTAGCCACCAATCAGCAAGAGCTACCCAGGTGCTGAACCAAAAATGGGCCGGCTCCTAACCTTACATTTCTGCTTTTTCAAATAAAGTTAACATGAGAACTAAGAAAAATTGATAATAGGAGTAAAATAGAAAGTTTCCTAAAATTGCTGCTCTCTGAATCACGAAAGAAAAAAATTGTGTTTTATACCCCTTAAATGGGTAATTTCTGACATTTTATTGTGTTGCTATAGAACAACATATCAGCCACCTCTAAATGTTTTTAAAATCAGATTCTTTTTTTGCTGCTATTGTTTTTTAATAGCCAAACTTTACCCACCTTTTGCCTTATTTGGAGAAGCCTACATCTCATCCTCGATCTAGCTGAGCGATGACGAATCCGGCTTCTTGGCGTCCAGCACGTGGGGCACGCACTGATTGGATGAAGCCGGATTTGTCAGCGCTCAGCTCGATGGAGGATGAGATATGGGCGGAGCTAAAGGGTGGTATTACTTTCACAAAATGGTAAATTGTTTTAAAATAAAGCGTGTTAGAAAAATGTAATCAGTGAAAGTTCCCCTGTTTTGCAGACTAACTGAATATACTGTGCATTAAAGGGAATATTCAAACATGGAATGTAATTTTAAACAATTTTCCAATTTACTTTTATCACCAATTTTGCTTTGTTCTCTTGGTATTCTTAGTTGAAAGCTATGCTAATTTCTTAGACCTTGAAGGCTGCCTCTTTTCTGAATGCATTTTGACAGTTTTTTACCACTAGAGGGTGTTAGTTCATGTGTGTCATATAGATAACACTGTACTCATGCATGTGGAGTTACCTAGGAGCCAGCACTGATTGGCTAAAATGCAAGTCTGTCAAAAGAAGTGAAATAAGGGGGCAGTCTGCAGAGGCTTAGATACAAGGTAATTACAGAAGTAAAATGTGTATTATTATAACTGTGTTGGTTATGAAAAACTGGGGAATGGGTAATAAAGGGATTATCTATCTTTTAAAACAATAAAAATGCTGGTGTAGACTGTCCCTTTAAGTTAAGAAACTGTATAATCATTTTAAGTCTGCAATGTACAGGGACATGAAACACATATTTTTTTCTCTCATGATTCAGATAAAACATTCAGTTTTAAAGAACTTTCCAGTTTACCATATTTGTTCTCTGCTCATCCTTTGTTAAAAAGCATACCTAGGCATGCAAAGGAGCAGCAATGCACTACTAAGAGCTAGCTGCTGATTGGTGACCTCTTGTCACAGGCTCACCCAGTGTGTTCAGCCAGCTCCCAATAGTGCATTGCTGTGTCTTCAACAAATGATACCAAGAGAATAAAGCAAACTTGATCATTGACGTTAACTGGAAATTGTTTTAACTGTTTGAATCATGAAAGGAACATTTTGGGTTTCACTTTAAGGTAAATAATCAAACTCTACTGATTCATTGATTCAAGTGCTTGTAAATTTATTTGAAATATGGGTATGGGTATGGAGCAGCCCCCTCCAGTGTGAATTGTATTTAGTCTGTTTTATGTATCTGTATTTGTTATCACCATGAACAAGCCTTCATTGTGTATCGCTAATTATGTACTCAGTGCTACGGAATTTCACAGCTCTTTACAAGTAAATTAAAGGGACACTTAAAGGGACAGTCTAACTAGAATTTTTATTGTTTAAAAATATAGATAATCCCTTTATTGCCCATTCCCCAGTTTTGCATAACCAACACAGTTATATTAATATGGTTTTTACCTCTGTGATTACCTTGTGTCTAAGCCTCTGCAGACTGCCCCCTTATCTCAGTGCTTTTGACAGACATGCAGGTTAGCCAATCAGTGCATGCTCCTAAATAACTCCACTGGAGTGAGCACAATGTTATCTAATATGACACACATAAACTACTGCTGTCTAACTGTGAAAAACTTTCAAAATGCTCTGAGCTAAGAGGCAGTTTTTAACAAATTAGATATCAGTTTGAGGCTACCTAGGTTTAGCTTTTCAAAAATACCACCAAGAGAACAAAGCAAATTTGATGATAAAAGTAAATTGGAAAGTTGTTTAAAATTGCATGCCCTATCTGAATCATGAAAGTTTCATTTTGACTAGACTGTCCCTTTAAGTAAAAAATAAACTTGCATGATTAAGAAACAGTACACCATTTTAAGAATCTTTCCAATTTATATACACGCTTTTTGAGGCATCAGCTCCTACTGAGCATGTGCACAAGCTCACAGGGTATACATATACTAGTCTGTGATTGGCTGATGATGTCACATGATAAAGGGGATTGGCAAATGGGAGAAAAAATAAATTTGCCAGAAAAAATAATAATCTACTGCTTATGTATAATTCAGAGTAAGTGTTATTGCATTTTCTTTTTATTATGCACTTGTTAATTGTGCAATTCTACTGAATTTAGTGACACATTATTATTATTATTATTATTATTATTATTAATAATAATAATCGGTACTATGAAGCTCCTGTCATAATTCTGTAATGTGACACCACTATATAGCATTCAATTACCGGTAGTCCTATTTTACCCCATATAACGTTAAGGTTTATATACCAAAGAACAAGGTGGTTATAATTTAACTTTTACTCCAATATTAAAATAATAAAGAGTTAAAATAGAAAAATGATGAATAACAATACACGGCAGTTATATGAAAAAGGTGAGGGAACTGAGTACTGAAAACCAGATACTGATATCAGAAATACAAATACTGTATTCAAATTATGGCCAAAGAAAAGAGATGGAGAGGAGCAAGAACGCCTGATACGCGTTTCGCCACACTGGCTTTATTAAAGGCCTAGGTAGATGGGTGCCATTGTTATGCCAATCATTTACTAATGAGAGGGGTATGAGAGCTCACACTTGAAAGAGGGAATTTCCTTCTTATAAAACTAAGGTCTCATACTCCTCTATGTTTTAAGAGCAGAGGAGATATGGGCTCTCTTAGAGCCCCTCCCCCTCGGGTTAAACTGCTGTTTCAACAGTGTCACTTGTTCCTGTAACAGGACAACAGGTCATTATGCGCATCTAAGGGGTTAAAATATTAATATTATTATTCTTTATTTATAAAGCGCCAACAGATTACACAGCGTTGCCCATGGATACAAGGATAAAATGGAGAAATAATACAATAAAAGACAACATTTTACAGACAAATACAGGGGGAATAAAAATATGCATTCAAAAAATATATATTTTTCAATCATATTAAAAATCATACCAAAATTGTTCTTCAAAAATCATATTTTGAGAGTAGATTTAAAATCATATTGAAATAACAAAGGAAATGCAGTAGAAATCATTATAAAACTTCACATGGAAAAAATGCTGTGAAATTCATATTTATAATATGAGATTTAAAGCTTATTATTTAATTTATTGTATAATGAGTTTCCAAACCTCTGCTTGTGGGCTGAACTGGGGCGTTCACTGTCCCTTTAATAATTATTATAAATGAGTTTGAAGGATTTTTTTCTTAAACACAACCAAAATAATATTTTCATTTTAGACAATGTTTTAACCTTTTAATATTATATTCCGTCACAACGGCACTGGGCTTTAAAGCCGTTATGACGGAATACAACGTCATTGCAAACGGCTGTCCTGAAGCCTACTAGGCTTGCAGGATTTGATCGCGGTCTGGAGGGCATTCCTAGCGTCATAGGGACGCCCCCCAGACCCGATCCATAATTGAAATCTTGCGATTTCAATTTGTCTACATCGGAACGTAGTTCCGATGTAGACTTTATAGCCCTGTCATGAAAGGGTTAAGCAAAGAGAAAAGGATTGCTAACAAAAACGTATAATGTAACCCCTTCCCGGCCAGACTTATTTGTCTACATCAGAACAAAGTTCCGATATAAACAAATAAGTTAAAAAGTTTAAAGCCCAGTGCGGTTAGCCATAGAACGTCCTAAGTGCGGGAAGGGGTTAAAGATTGAGAAGCAATATCTATGTCTATATCTATCTATCAACGTAATATTTATCTAGCTATCAACATAATTATCTATCAACATATCTATCTATCTATCTATCTATCTACATAATATCTATCTATCTATCTATCTGTCTATCAATATAATATGTATCTATCATCTTGTAATCTAGGCGGACGACATTGGCTGTACAAGTTAGATGTACGTTTATGCTACCTTTCAAAACATATGCTCGATGTCTAATGCCTAAAACAAACGTTTTCACAAAAATTCAATAACTTTACAAAAATAAGCAGATTGCAAAAACACTTCTAAGTGAAGCGAGCGTGCATTTCAAATTCACTTTCTCTGTTGCTTTAAACAATGCAGACATAAAGGTCAGCGAAAAAAGCCACTCCAGCTGCTACGTCTCCTGCATAAAATGTAGAAGGAAACACTGCATTGTGTATAAGGCGAATAATATGCAAGAGTGCTGCGCACTTCACGCTTTATAAATAAACAGATGAGAATAAGGTCTGTATGCACATTACACAAGTCACCTAGGTGTGCACAGCATCAGCAACTTGCAACAAAAGAGGATTTAGGCAGTCATTATGTGTTATTGTTGCTCTTACAGAACGGCATATTGCTCGTGTATCCAAACAGAGCCTTGTTCATTATTGTCCAACTGGGGGAGATTAAGGAATTGTTGCAATACGTTAAATAGGTGAGCGAGGAAAAGGACCACACAAGTTACAAATGTCCATTTGTATTTTAAAAAGTTCTGAAGTTCCAAGATTTTAGAAGATATATACAGTAGGTTATTATACAATTTAAAAGGGACTTAAAACCCAAGAAATGTGTTTTGTGATTCAGACAGAGCATTACTTTAAAAAAAAAAAAAAATCTCCAATTTTCTTATATCATCAATTTATCAAATGTGCTGCATTCCCATGGTATTATTTGTTGAAGAGATACCTAGGTGTCTGGAGCACTACATGACAGGAATAGTGCTGCACTCTACAGTACTCTTGCAACTGGATAATATTATTGCTTAACTGCTGCTATATAGTGCTCCAGACACACGCTCCTAAGTTTATGTCCCCGCTTTTCAACAAAAGATACAATGGGGCCTGTTTATCAACCCGTCAACTGTGCTGCATTCGCCGGCAACAATACGATCGCCTAACATCGCGGCTGCGGACCTGAATACGCTCTCCATATTTATAAAAAAAAAGCCGCGCACCAAGTACAGGGCGATGAGCTGCAGACTGTTGTTAACTAACAATCATCGATCTCGCTGCTATTCAGCTTTTTCCCAGCTTTATTTATACCCCGTCAATAAACACCCACACTATTATAAACTGTTTAACCCCTATACCACCGCTCCTGGAGCCCACCGCAACTAAATAAAGTTATTAACCCCATAAACCGCCGCTCCCGGAGCCCACCACCACCTACATTATACTTATTAACCCCTATTCTGCCGTCCCGACACCTCTGCCACATACATTATGTTATTAACCCCTATCCCTCCGCTCCCGGAGCCCACCGCAACTAAATAAAGTTATTAACCCCTAAACTGCCAGCCCCCCATATCGCCATAAACTAAATTAACCTATTAACCTCCCTAACAACCCGCTAACTTAATATTAAATATTAACTCATCCCTATCTTATTATAAATTTAAACATACCTTTAAAATTAAATTAAACTATATTAAACTATTAATTAATGTACCCTAACTATTATATTAAAATTACATTAAATTACATTAAACTACAAATTAAAAAAACTATATTCTATATTTAAACACCTAACCCTATTTAAATAATTTAAATCTACACTAAAAAATTACTAAATTACAAAAAACTTACAACTAAGTTACCAAAAATTACAAACACTAACACCTAGATTACGAGTTTTGCGTTAGAGGCTGTGCGGTGCTAACGAGCAGTTTTGTCTCACCGTTCACTTACCTGCAGTGCTGGTATTACGAGTTTTCAGAAACCCGTTGTTAAAAGACAAGAAGTGAACATTTTGCTCATTACCGCACTCCAATACCAGCGCTGCTTAAGTAAGCGGTGAGCTGGTCGTACGTGCTCGTGCATGATTTCCCTATAGAAATCAACGGGGAGAGCCGGCTGAAAAAAAGTCTAACACCTGCAAAAAAGCAGCGTAAAACTCAGTAACGCAGCCCCATTGATTCCTATGGGGAAATAAAATGTATGTTTACACCTAACACCCTAACATGAACCCCGAGTCTAAACACCCCTAATCCTACACTTATTAACCCTAATCTGCCGCCCCGACATCGCTGACACCTACATTCTAATTATTAACCCCTAATCTGCCGCTCCGGACACCGGCGCCACCTACATTATATGTATTAACCCCTAATCTGCTGCCCCCAACATCTTCTATCTTCATCCATCCAGAGCGGAGCGGGTCCATCTTCAAGACATCCGGCGCGGAGCATCCTCTTCAATCGACGTCTTCTTACTAAATGACGGTTCCTTTAAGTGACGTCATCCAAGATGGCATCCCTTAGATTCCGAATGGCTGATAGAATTCTATCAGCCAATCGGAATTAAGGTAGAAAAAATCCTATTGTCTGATGCAATCAGCCAATAGGATTGAAGTTCAATCCTATTGGCTGATCCAATCAGCCAATAGGATTGAGCTTGCATTCTATTGGCTGTTCCAATCAGCCAATAGAATGCGAGATCCCTTAGATTCCGATTGGCTGATAGAATTCTATTAGCCAATCGGAATCTAAGGGACGCCATCTTGGATGACGTCATTTAAAGGAACCTTCATTCGACGTTAGTCCGTCGGAAGAGGAGGATGCTCCGCGTCGGATGTCTTGAAGATGGACCCGCTCCGTGTTGGATGGATGAAGATAGAAGATGCCGTCTGGGTGAAGAATTCTGCGGGCTTGGATGAAGACTTCGGCCGGCTTCTTGGAGGACTTCTTGCCGCTTGAATGAAGACTTCTCCCGGCTTCTTGGAGGATGGATGTTGGATCTTCAAAACTGTAAGTTGATCTTCAGGGGTTAGCGTTAGGATTTGTTAAGGGTTTATTGGGTGGGTTTTATTTTTAGATTAGGGTTTTGGGCTGCAAAAGAGCTAAATGCCCTTTTATTTTATTTTTAAAGGTAAAAGGGCTGATTTCTTTGGGGCAATGCCCCGCAAAAGGCCCCTTTAAGGGCTATTTGTAGTTTATTGTAGGTTAGAGGGTTTTTTTAATTTTAGGGGGGGGGGCTTTTTATTTTCATAGGGCTTAGATTAGGTGTAATTAGTTTAAATCTTTGATAATTTCTTTTAGATTTTTTGTAATTTAGTGTTTTTTTTTTGTGTAACTTAGTGTTTGTTATTTTTGGTAACTTAGTTGTTTGTAATTTTTTAGTGTAGATTTAAATTATTTAAATAGGGTTGGGTGTTTAAATATAGAATATAGTTATTTTAATTTGTAGTTTAATGTAATTTTAGTTTAAAAGTTAGGGTAGATTAATTATTATTTTAATATAGTTTAATGTAATTTTATTATAATAGTTAGTGTAGATTAATTGTTCATTTAATATAGTTTAATGTAATTTTAGTATAATATTTAGGGTAGATTAATTAATAGTTGAATATAGTTTAATTTAAGGTTTAGGGGTTAATAGGTTAATTTAGTTTATGGCGATGTGGGGGGCTGGCGGTTTAGGGGTTAATAACTTTATTTAGTTGCGCTGGGCTCCGGGAGCGGAGGGATAGGGGTTAATAACATAATGTAGATGTCTGCGGTGTCGGGACGGCAGAATAGGGGTTAATAAGTATAATGTAGGTGGCGGCGGTGTAGCGGGCGGAAGATTAGGGGTGTTTAGACTCTGGGCTTATGTTAGGTGTAAACATTACTTATAATCTCCCATAGGAATCAATGGGATATCGGTCCGCAGCGAACATAGCTCTCGCTGCTTTCAGACTCCCATTGATTCCTATGGCATCCGCCGCCTCCAGGGAGTGGCGGATTAAAAACCAGGTACGCTGGGCCGGAATAGTGGCGAGCGTACCTGCTAGGAATTTGTTAACTAGCAAAAGTAGTCAGATAGTGCCGAATTTGCATTCGGAACATCTGTAGTGACGTAAGCATCGATCTGTGTCGGACTGAGACCGGCGGATCGTATGTTACGTCACAAAATTCAACTTTTGCCGGTCTGTAGCCTTTGATAAATAAAATAAGGCGAATCAGCCTCTCCACAATTACGCTGCAGAATTCCGGTGTATTTGCGATTGACGGCTTGATAAATAGGCCCCCAAGAGAACGAAGAAAATTTGAAAATATAAATAAATTAGAAGGTTGTTTAAAATTGCATGCTCTATCTGAACCATGAAAGCAAATGTTTGGGGTTCATGTCCCTTTAATACAAATAAATACAAAATGATGTCAACGAAATATGTAACGGTTAAGAAATTACTGGCACCAGGAAGTAATGGCTTCTAAAGTTTAGTTTCAGGCACTGAAAATGTTTGGATATATGGGGGTACATTTATTAAGCAGCAGATACGATTGGGATAATAGAAACCCCCTGCTATCGGTTGATTGGCCGCGAATGTGCAGGGGGAGGCCAAAATGCCAAAAGCCTATGCTATAGCGAATCATGTCCGCCCGGGGTATGATAAATCTACCCCATAATCTTTATCCAGCCCTCTTGGTTTCAGATATTTTCATCTAAACATTTTTTCCCAAAAATGTTTAATTAAAGGCATTTTTGATGTCTGCAGCAGAATTATTATTTGCACTGTAAGGGCTCTATATACAAAATACATGTCTTAAATCATTTAACACTGTCAAGTTTGCATCCCCAGGACACACCATGAATGTGAATTATCTTAGCTCCTTTGCCATTACAAGCAAATGTAAATAATTTCCTGCACATATCAACCAATCATTGTGTAGGAGGGTCAGAGTTATGTGTTCTATGTAATGCATTCTGGGGGGGAGTGGGAAAACTACTTTCATGGTAAATGACAGGAAAATCAGGCATGCATCTTTCATCCAGTGCTGCACTGACGTTTCTGGATTCTGAGTCATGAGGAAAGCAAAAGAATTGTTAAAGGATCTTTGGGAAAAAGGTAGTTGAACTGTATAAAACAGGAAAGGGATATTAAAAGATATCCAAGGAATTGAGAATGCAAATCAGCAGTGTTCAAACTCTAATCAAGAAGTGGAAAATGAGGCGTTCTGTTTGATAACATACTTCATTCATCTGGCCATCAATTCTGACCAAATTTCCTGTGCCTTTGTAGATCACACATCCCAAAACATCAGTGATCCACCTCCGTGTTTCACAGTAGGAATGGTGTACCTTTTATCATAGACCTTGTTGACTCCTCTCCAAATGTAGCGTTTATGGTTGTGGCCAAAAAGCTCAATTTTGGTCTCATCACTCCAAATGACTTTGTGCCAGAAGGTTTGAGGCTTGTCTCTGTGCTGTTTGGCGTATTGTAAGCGGGATACTTTGTGGCATTTACGTAGTAATGGCTTTCTTTTGGCGACTCGACCATGCAGCCCATCTTTCTTCAAGTGCCTCCTTATTGTGCATCTTGAAACAGCCACACCACATGTCCTCTATTTCACCTGAAGTTATTTGTGGGTTTGTCTTTGCATCCCAAACAATTTTCCTGGCAGTTGTGGCTGAAATTTTAGTTGGTCTACCTGACCGTGGTTTCAACAGAAACCCTCATTTTCCACTTCTTTATTAGAGTTTGAATACTGCGGATTTGCATTCTCAATACCTTGGATATCTTTTTATATCCCTTTCCTGTTTTATACAGTTCAACTACCTTTTCCCGCAGATCCTTTGACAATTCTTTTGCTTTCCCCATGACTCAGAATCCAGAATTGTCAGTGCAGCACTGGATGAAAGATGCAAGGGTCTGTTAGGAGTCCAGAAACTCATTGACCTTTTATACACACAAAGATCACAGGTGAGGATGGTTACCTTGAATAGCCATTCAAACCCCTTTGTGTCAACTTGTGTGCATGTTATCAGGCCAAAATCACCAGGGTATGTAAACTTTTGATCAGGGACATTTGGGTAGTTTCTGTTGTCATTATGAGTTAAAAAGAGTAAACACAGTTGATTGATAATAAATGGCTTCAGCCAAACACTAACCATGAGTGAAAGAAAAGTTTTTGTGTTATCATTCATATTCTCTGAAAAATGGCCAATAAAGCATAAATTCTGCCAGGGTATGTAAACTTTTGAGCACAACTGTATGTATGTATATGTATATATATATTATTATTTTTTAAAAGCACTTGTCCACTAGAATATAAACTTGTTTAGGGGTCTATAAACATTTAGTTTTTTATTATGTGTCCCTAAAGATCCCTCTTCCCAGTAAAGCCCCAAATCATGTGTTTTTTGGGGGTTGCTGCTTTTCAAAACAACCTCCACCCATTCAGCTTCATTAAACACCTCCACTTTGTGACATCACCACACATTTGTTGCAACGTCAACCCCACTAAAGGGGAAATCGCTGAAAGCAGTTTCAGTTTGGTCAACTTCCTTCTTGAGAAACACAGGTTATCATATACAAATGATAACAGGACGTGATGCGCATGACAGAAGCAGATTGCCATGTGCACTAAAGTGGTTAATCGTGTTTCTTTTTTTTAAAAGAAACAATTGCACTTCAGAGACAAATATGTGTACTAATTCAGCAACCTCCTCAATACCAGTCTTCAAGCATACAGAGACACTGATTGGTGTATAAAGACCTCTATCTATCTATCTATTTTATTTCTTTTTTTTCTATACTGAACTAGATTTATTTTCAAAATTTATGTACAAAACAACAAACAAGAAATGAAACAGATTTTTTTTTAATTTTTTTTTTAAAAGCAATAGATTTTTCATTTATAAAATGTGGGGTTGTGGTCTTCCATTGTCACTTGTGACACATTGCGGGCTTCTTGTTTCATAGTCTGCATCATTCCACTGCTCTATTGAAGCAATGTTCGGTACACTTTTTCCTTTTAAATCTTCACACAACACTCTTCCCGGCAAAGGTTTATGGTTTGTCTCAGTCTTTCAAGTGAGAGACCTTCCTGCTTATCTGCTTTGTCACCTATACTATTTTTGACCTAACCTACCTCTTTGCTCATCCCCCTGGTACCACATCTATCTGTTTAGTCTTCTCAGTGTTGAACTGGACTGTGTTTTGGATTCTGCCCTTGTTTGCCCTCTTGAGTTTGATCTGGCTGTTCTATTAAAGTGACACTGAACCCAAAATTTTTTTCTTTAGAGATTCAGAGAGAGCAGCAATTTTAATCAACTTTCTAATTTACTCCTATATCGATTTTTCTTTGTTCTCTTGCTATCTTTATTTTTTATTTTTTTTAAAAAGGCATCTAAGCTAATTTTTTTGGTTCAGACACTGAACAGCACTTGTTTATTGGTGGGTGAATTTATCCACCAATCAGCAAGAACAACCCTGGTTGTTTACCAAAAATGAGCCGTTATCAAAATTTACATTCTTCCATTTCAAATAAAGATTCCAAGAGAACAAAGAACAATTGCTAATGGGAGTAAATTAGAAAGTTGCTTAAAATTGCATGCTCTACGTGAATCACGAAATAAAAAAAATTTGGTTTCAGTGTCCCTTCAAACAGTTTTCAGATTGGAACTGCATCTACCTTTACTGACTACATCTCTCCCGGCTAATACTGAAGCTTGTGTGTCTTCTGATTAGCTGTATCTTTCCATGTCCTGAAACTTCAAAAGTAAAGAATGGTACCTGAATGATATGAAGTTAATCTTCAGTAAAACTCGTCTACTCCAAGCTCTCACCCAGAACCCTAGATTAGAGCTCTATATGCATAGATGCTGTGTTGGGTCCATGGATCAGCATTAAAACACCACATCTACTCAACGAGTTAAATGGACAGAAAGGTAGAAATTTAAATGTGCATTTACAGTTTAAATGCTGCAGGACTGGGCAAAAAAAAACAACAGAATTTATGTTTACCTGATAAATTACTTTCTCCAACGGTGTGTCCGGTCCACAGCGTCATCCTTACTTGTGGGATATTCTCTTCCCCAACAGGAAATGGCAAAGAGCCCAGCAAAGCTGGTCACATGATCCCTCCTAGGCTCCGCCTTCCCCAGTCATTCGACCGACGTAAAGGAGGAATATTTGCATAGGAGAAATCATATGATACCGTGGTGACTGTAGTTAAAGAAAATAAATTATCAGACCTGATTAAAAAACCAGGGCGGGCCGTGGACCGGACACACCGTTGGAGAAAGTAATTTATCAGGTAAACATAAATTCTGTTTTCTCCAACATAGGTGTGTCCGGTCCACGGCGTCATCCTTACTTGTGGGAACCAATACCAAAGCTTTAGGACACGGATGAAGGGAGGGAGCAAATCAGGTCACCTAGATGGAAGGCACCACGGCTTGCAAAACCTTTCTCCCAAAAATAGCCTCAGAAGAAGCAAAAGTATCAAATTTGTAAAATTTAGTAAAAGTGTGCAGTGAAGACCAAGTCGCTGCCTTACATATCTGATCAACAGAAGCCTCGTTCTTGAAGGCCCATGTGGAAGCCACAGCCCTAGTGGAATGAGCTGTGATTCTTTCAGGAGGCTGCCGTCCGGCAGTCTCGTAAGTCAATCTGATGATGCTTTTAAGCCAAAAAGAGAGAGAGGTAGAAGTTGCTTTTTGACCTCTCCTTTTACCAGAATAAACAACAAACAAGGAAGATGTTTGTCTAAAATCCTTTGTAGCATCTAAATAGAATTTTAGAGCACGAACTACATCCAAATTGTGCAACAAACGTTCCTTCTTTGAAACTGGATTCGGACACAAAGAAGGCACGACTATCTCCTGGTTAATGTTTTTGTTAGAAACAACTTTCGGAAGAAAACCAGGTTTAGTACGCAAAACCACCTTATCTGCATGGAACACCAGATAAGGAGGAGAACACTGCAGAGCAGATAACTCTAAAACTCTTCTAGCAGAAGAAATTGCAACCAAAAACAAAACTTTCCAAGATAATAACTTAATATCAAAGGAATGTAAGGGTTCAAACGGAACCCCCTGAAGAACTGAAAGAACTAAATTGAGACTCCAAGGAGGAGTCAAAGGTTTGTAAACAGGCTTGATTCTAACCAGAGCCTGAACAAAAGCTTGAACATCTGGCACAGCTGCCAGCTTTTTGTGAAGTAACACAGACAAAGCAGAAATCTGTCCCTTCAAAGAACTTGCAGATAATCCTTTCTCCAAACCTTCTTGAAGAAAGGATAGAATCTTAGGAATTTTTATCTTGTCCCAAGGGAATCCTTTAGATTCACACCAACAGATATATCTTTTCCATATTTTATGGTAGATTTTTCTAGTTACAGGCTTTCTGGCCTGAACAAGAGTATCAATGACAGAATCTGAGAACCCTCGCTTTGATAAAATCAAGCATTCAATCTCCAAGCAGTCAGTTGGAGTGAGACCAGATTCGGATGTTCGAACGGACCTTGAACAAGAAGGTCCCGTCTCAAAGGTAGCTTCCATGGTGGAGCCGATGACATATTCACCAGGTCTGCATACCAAGTCCTGCGTGGCCACGCAGGAGCTATCAAGATCACCGATGCCCTCTCCTGATTGATCCTGGCTACCAGCCTGGGGATGAGAGGAAACGGTGGGAATACATACGCTAGTTTGAAGGTCCAAGGTGCTACTAGTGCATCTACTAGAGTCGCCTTGGGATCCCTGGATCTGGACCCGTAACAAGGAACCTTGAAGTTCTGACGAGAGGCCATCAGATCCATGTCTGGAATGCCCCACAACTGAGTAATTTGGGCAAAGATTTCCGGATGGAGTTCCCACTCCCCCGGATGAAATGACTGACGACTCAGAAAATCCGCTTCCCAATTTTCCACTCCTGGGATGTGGATTGCAGACAAGTGGCAGGAGTGAGTCTCTGCCCATTGAATGATTTTGGTCACTTCTTCCATCGCCAGGGAACTCCTTGTTCCCCCCTGATGGTTGATGTACGCAACAGTCGTCATGTTGTCCGATTGAAACCGTATGAATTTGGCCTTTGCTAGATGAGGCCAAGCCTTGAGAGCATTGAATATCGCTCTTAGTTCCAGAATATTTATCGGGAGAAGAGATTCTTCCCGAGACCAAAGGCCCTGAGCTTTCAGGAGTCCCCAGACCGCGCCCCAGCCCACCAGACTGGCGTCGGTCGTGACAATGACCCACTCTGGTCTGCGGAAGCTCATCCCCTGTGACAGGTTGTCCAGGGACAGCCACCAACGGAGTGAATCTCTGGTCCTCTGATCTACTTGTATCGTTGGAGACAAGTCTGTATAATCCCCATTCCACTGACTGAGCATGCACAGTTGTAATGGTCTCAGATGAATTCGCGCAAAAGGAACTATGTCCATTGCCGCGACCATCAAACCTATTACTTCCATGCACTGCGCTATGGAAGGAAGAGGAACAGAATGAAGTACTTGACAAGAGTTTAGAAGTTTTGATTTTCTGGCCTCTGTCAGAAAAATCCTCATTTCTAAGGAGTCTATTATTGTTCCCAAGAAGGGAACTCTTGTTGACGGAGATAGAGAACTTTTTTCTACGTTCACTTTCCACCCGTGAGATCTGAGAAAGGCCAGGACGATGTCCGTGTGAGCCTTTGCTTGTGGAAGGGACGACGCTTGAATCAGAATGTCGTCCAAGTAAGGTACTACTGCAATGCCCCTTGGTCTTAGCACCGCTAGAAGGGACCCC
Organism: Bombina bombina; assembly: GCF_027579735.1. Lineage (NCBI taxonomy): Eukaryota > Metazoa > Chordata > Amphibia > Anura > Bombinatoridae > Bombina > Bombina bombina. The sequence goes on along the minus strand of NC_069510.1, from coordinate 30,471,656 downwards.
AGTACCCTTGTGAAAATTCTTGGAGCAGTGGCTAATCCGAACGGAAGTGCCACAAACTGGTAATGCTTGTCCAGAAAGGCGAACCTTAGGAACCGATGATGTTCCTTGTGGATAGGAATATGTAGATACGCATCCTTTAAATCCACCGTGGTCATGAATTGACCTTCCTGGATGGAAGGAAGAATTGTTCGAATGGTTTCCATTTTGAACGATGGAACCTTGAGAAACTTGTTTAGGATCTTGAGATCTAAGATTGGTCTGAATGTTCCCTCTTTTTTGGGAACTATGAACAGATTGGAGTAGAACCCCATCCCTTGTTCTCCTAATGGAACAGGATGAATCACTCCCATTTTTAACAGGTCTTCTACACAATGTAAGAATGCCTGTTTTTTTATGTGGTCTGAAGACAATTGAGACCTGTGGAACCTCCCCCTTGGGGGAAGCCCCTTGAATTCCAGAAGATAACCTTGGGAGACTATTTCCAGCGCCCAAGGATCCAGAACATCTCTTGCCCAAGCCTGAGCGAAGAGAGAGAGTCTGCCCCCCACCAGATCCGGTCCCGGATCGGGGGCCAACATCTCATGCTGTCTTGGTAGCAGTGGCAGGTTTCTTGGCCTGCTTACCTTTGTTCCAGCCTTGCATTGGCCTCCAGGCTGGCTTGGCTTGAGAAGTATTACCCTCTTGCTTAGAGGATGTAGCACTTGGGGCTGGTCCGTTTCTGCGAAAGGGACGAAAATTTGGTTTATTTTTAGCCTTGAAAGACCTATCCTGAGGAAGGGCGTGGCCCTTACCCCCAGTGATATCAGAAATAATCTCTTTCAAGTCAGGGCCAAACAGCGTTTTCCCCTTGAAAGGAATGTTAAGCAATTTGTTCTTGGAAGACGCATCCGCTGACCAAGATTTTAGCCAAAGCGCTCTGCGCGCCACAATAGCAAACCCAGAATTTTTCGCCGCTAATCTAGCCAATTGCAAAGTGGCGTCTAAGGTGAAAGAGTTAGCCAATTTGAGAGCATGAATTCTGTCCAAAATCTCCTCATAAGAAGAATCTTTATTGAGCGCCTTTTCTAGTTCATCGAACCAGAAACACGCTGCTGTAGTGACAGGAACAATGCATGAAATTGGTTGTAGAAGGTAACCTTGTTGAACAAACATCTTTTTAAGCAAACCCTCTAATTTTTTATCCATAGGATCTTTGAAAGCACAACTATCTTCTATGGGTATAGTGGTGCGTTTGTTTAGAGTAGAAACCGCCCCCTCGACCTTGGGGACTGTCTGCCATAAGTCCTTTCTGGGGTCGACCATAGGAAACAATTTCTTAAATATAGGGGGAGGGACGAAAGGTATGCCAGGCCTTTCCCACTCTTTGTTTACAATATCCGCCACCCGCTTGGGTATAGGAAAAGCTTCGGGGGGCCCCGGGACCTCTAGGAACTTGTCCATCTTACATAATTTCTCTGGAATGACCAAATTCTCACAATCATCCAGAGTAGATAACACCTCCTTAAGCAGAGCGCGGAGATGTTCCAATTTAAATTTGAATGTAATCACATCAGGTTCAGCTTGTTGAGAAATTTTCCCTGAATCTGAAATTTCTCCCTCAGACAAAACCTCCCTGGCCCCCTCAGACTGGTGTAGGGGCACTTCAGAACCAATATCATCAGCGTCCTCATGCTCTTCCGTATTTTCTAAAACAGAGCAGTCGCGCTTTCGCTGATAAGTGGGCATTTTGGCTAAAATGTTTTTGATAGAATTATCCATTACAGACGTTAATTGTTGCATAGTAAGGAGTATTGGCGCACTAGATGTACTAGGGGCCTCCTGTGTGGGCAAGACTGGCGTAGACGAAGGAGGGGATGATGCAGTACCATGCTTACTCCCCTCACTTGAGGAATCATCTTGGGCATCATTTTCTCTAAATTTTGTGTCACATAAATCACATCTATTTAAATGAGAAGGAACCTTGGCTTCCCCACATACAGAACACAGTCTATCTGGTAGTTCAGACATGTTAAACAGGCATAAACTTGATAACAAAGTACAAAAAACGTTTTAAAATAAAACCGTTACTGTCACTTTAAATTTTAAACTGAACACACTTTATTACTGCAAATGTGAAAAAGTATGAAGGAATTGTTCAAAATTCACCAAAATTTCACCACAGTGTCTTAAAGCCTTAAAAGTATTGCACACCAAATTTGAAAGCTTTAACTCTTAAAATAACGGAACCGGAGCCGTTTTTATGTTTAACCCCTATACAGTCCCTGGTATCTGCTTTGCTGAGACCCAACCAAGCCCAAAGGGGAATACGATACCAAATGACGCCTTCAGAAAGCCTTTTCTATGTATCTGAGCTCCTCACACATGCATCTGCATGTCATGCTTCTCAAAAACAACTGCGCAATAGAGGCGCGAAAATGAGGCTCTGCCTATGATTAGGGAAAGCCCCTAGAGAACAAGGTGTCCAATACAGTGCCTGCCGGTTATTTTACATAATTCCCAAGAATAAAATAATTCCTCAAAGCTATGAAGTATTAAAAATGCTTATATATCAATCGTTTTAGCCCAGAAAATGTCTACCAGTCTTAAAAGCCCTTGTGAAGCCCTTTATTCTTATGTAATAAAAATGGCTTACCGGATCCCATAGGGAAAATGACAGCTTCCAGCATTACATAGTCTTGTTAGAAATGTGTCATACCTCAAGCAGCAAAAGTCTGCTCACTGTTTCCCCCAACTGAAGTTAATTCCTCTCAACAGTCCTGTGTGGAAACAGCCATCAATTTTAGTAACGGTTGCTAAAATCATTTTCCTCTTACAAACAGAAATCTTCATCACTTTTCTGTTTCAGAGTAAATAGTACATACCAGCACTATTTTAAAATAACAAACTCTTGATTGAAGAATAAAAACTACAGTTAAACACCAAAAAACTCTAAGCCATCTCCGTGGAGATGTTGCCTGTACAACGGCAAAGAGAATGACTGGGGAAGGCGGAGCCTAGGAGGGATCATGTGACCAGCTTTGCTGGGCTCTTTGCCATTTCCTGTTGGGGAAGAGAATATCCCACAAGTAAGGATGACGCCGTGGACCGGACACACCTATGTTGGAGAAAATGGGATCTAAAATGCAAAATGACCAAGAGCATATTTATGCATATAGAATCCAAAAACTCAAAAGCCAATTATAATCTCAATGGTACATTACTGACTGTAAGTAAAGAGGAACGGACTTTGGAATTATTTCAGATGATTTAAAAATCAGTAGACAATATAGCAGTGCAGCCAGTAAGGACAGTTGAATACTTGGTTGCATTGAGAGAGGTATTCGTAGCAGAAGAACCAGGGTCCTTAGACTACTTTACAGATCATTAGTTTGGCCTCATCTGAAATACGGTGTATAGTTCTGAAGACCACATTTTCAGTGGAAATGGAAGCTAAAAGCATTTTCCGCAGAAAAAACAAAAAACCCACAAGGGGTTAAAATCTTAAAGGGGCAATCAACACCAGAATTTTTGTTGTTTAAAAAAAACGAAAATCCCTTTATTACCTATTCCCCAGTTTTGCCTAACCAACACAGTTATAGAAATACACTTTTTACCTCTGTGATTATCTTGTATCTATGCCTCTGCAAACTGCCCCCTTATTTCTGTTCTTTTGACAGACATCCATTTTAGCCAATCAGTGCTATCTCCAGGGAAACCTCAAGTGCATGTGCTCAATGTTATCTATATGAAACACATGAACTACTGTCCTCTAGTGGTCAAAAATGCATTCAGATTAGAGGCAGTCTTCAAGGTCTAAGAAATTTGCATATGAACCTCCTAGGTTTAGCTTTCAACTAAAAATACCAAGAGAACAAAGCAATATTGGTGATAAAAGTAAATTAAAAAGTTGTTTAAAATTACATGCCCTATTTAAAAAATGAACTTTTTTTTTGGACTTGACTGTCCCTTAAGTCAGAAGAAATGTGAGGATTTTTTTATTTATTTTTTTTACAGAAAAGGTAGTGAATTCATGGAACAAACTTCTAAAAGAGGCGGTAAACACAGGGACTGTAAAAGTATTCAAAAATGCAATATGTAGTAAAAGCTATTTCTTTTTTTTTCAGTGACATATACACATATGGTGCGAGTGCCGCAAGCACGGGAATTCAACCCCACACCTTCTTAGATAGCTGACGGTAGTAAGTATTGTGTCATTGAAGACTTAATTTGTGTCCTACAAGCCACTGTTGACTCTCTGAGGTGTGGTGTTTGTATGCTAGGGCATAATGGAATCACAGCATATGTGCGTTTGCCGTTGAAAAACAGTAATTACTTTAATTTTGACTTTTCAATCCCTTAATTAAGTAATTGCTGACACAATACACATCATTATCAGAAATATGAGCAGCCCCAGTCTTTCAACAACTGTGCACTGGGCACGCACATAATATATCTAGGTATGCAACTGTAACAGTAAGAACTTTTGCTAGAAACATTTTAATGACACAAATTTGTTGCAAAATTTATTGTATAAAATTCAAACACCCTCAAAACCATTTTAATTGTGTTTATGATGTATTATATCCCTTTAATTCAACCACATACTTCAATCATTCCCCCCCCCCAACACATACACACCCCGAGTGCTGTCCCCTCTGAGGTTCAATTTATTAGGGATCACAAACTATGATAATTAGCCAGAAGGAATGAAAACCAGACCAGGAAGCGGGTGTTTAAAAAAAAAAAAAAAAATCCACAAAATATTTTTTATTGTAAAAACAAACAAAATGTCTTCATTTGATGTAATTACGCTGGATAAAACAGTTACTTTAAGAATAGATCTTTTAATTTTCCACCAAATATAAAAGTTAGTTTTAGATTCAACAAGTGAAAAATATTTTTTTTAAGAGGTCTGTAAACATAAAATGGTATAATTAGTTTTATCAGAGAAAACATAAAAAATACTCACAACTTAAACAAAAAAAGTAAAGACATAACACCCAATATTCTTAAAGCCTAACCTAATCTCCCAAACATTAACCCAAATGGCTTACAAATTCCTTTCATTTTTCATTCACTTTTTTTTTCTATTTCTCTACTTAAGCAGAAAAAAACCTACACACACACACACTCTCTCCCCATGACTTTTTAATGGATGCACCACCCGGCTGACTTTACTGACTAATATTAAGCTAAAATGAACTAATAAGATTTTGCAAACATATGCAATTCATTTGTACTTTGGATGTTATAATAATATAATATGTACACACATTTATATATATATATATATATACACACATGCAAACATATATTCAAGTAATCGACTACCAATATCATAAATATTTAAAGTTTTAAAAATACGATACTCAAAAATTCTCTCCTCTATCTAAAACAGATTGCTTCAAAATGTATTAGAGCCATTTTTCTGTAGTAGATGTCCCTGTAAGCCAGTGAGCGGTAGAGTCTCCCCAGGATTAATTTGTACATAACCACCTTACATTCAAACAGCAAATAATACGTTTAATATGTCTAAAGTAATCTGAAAGCCAAAATACAACTTTCTTGGTTCAGATAATCATGTTCTTTTATCAAGTTGACTTAATTTACTTGGTATCTTGGCATCAGCGTGTGTGTTTACATTTTGAAAATGTATTTAATGACTTATGAACGGAATGCACGGATTCTGTGTAAAGCAGAGATGGACTTTTAAAGAAATATTCAAACGTGAATACTGCATGTAAGTTTGAAATACGATTTATTTGGAATGGTGTATATAATAAAAATGCATTTATAGGTTAAACTACGATTCAAAAGATGGACAGAATGCTCAAGAGAAGGGTGGCTTTTCGGGGAACTGCCTGCGTTGCTAGGCACGTACCCCACTCGGACCAATCAGCCTTTGTACACAGAGGGGAGCTGAAAGCTGCAAAAGTTAGGACGTTCCATGCTGTCCTAACGGTGTCTAGGGGTTAAAAACACATTTGTCGCTGCTATGTTCTAACACTTGTTTTGTTGGGGAAAAAGGCAAAATAAAAAAAAATCTGTCCAACAAGGGGTAAATTTTACATAGTCCATCCCAGTATAGTATTTAAAAATAATTTGATTGGTTGAATGGGTTATACACTGTTCTGTTATCCAAATATATTTTTTCAGATATATATATAAAAAACCCCCAACAATAATAGTTTAATTTTTGTTATTGTTTTTCATATACTTAAAGGGACATTAAACACTTTGAGATGGCAATATAAAATTATAAATTGTATATAATAAAAGAACTCTGCAATATACTTTCATTATTCATTTTGTCCTCTCTGCCTGTAATTCCATTCTGAAATTGTGAGCTTTTCAGTTCCTGTTAGAAATGGAAGTGCAGAACACTGTTAAATCCAGCACAACCATTGGCTGCACACTCTAGTGACCTATTTATAACTGACCCTAATTGGCCACAGCAGAGAAGGTAACACAAGTTACAACATGGCAGCTCCCAGTGTTTTATAGACACTAAAACTTTACACTTATTTTGTCAGTTTTTTTTAACAACTAATGAAACTTTAAAAAATACATCTACATGTTAGTCATGGACTAATCTTTTCTTTGAATGCATCATTCTATCTAGCATGTATTTAGTGTTTAATGTCCCTTTAAGGAAACAGCTATTCTTATTAGACCAAGAAAAGTGTTTTTGTACTTTTATCATACAGAGTGCACCATTTTGTATTATTTTGTTATGTGGACTGCTTGTAGCATGTTCGTGCTAGTTGTTAGCTTGTGTGCACAATATTTGACAATTGGTCTACTTTTAAATTATGCAATATATTGTCCACTCCTTTTAAGTATGAAGTAGTAGGTTTGTTATACGGTGTGCGCACCAGCTAATAAATAGTACAAACACAGAACACATAAAATAATTTGCAAGGTGCAATCTGTAAGATAAAAAGTACAAATATTCTATACAATGCATTTATTGGCCTAATTACAATGGTTGTTACTTCAATCAAATAAAAACAATAAAAAAAAAACTATTTATTTAATATATCTGAGAAAATACCTGTATAACTAGTTAATATACCATGTGTAACCCATTCTGCCAAAAAATGTTTATTAATGGGGGGTCACAATTACTATACTGGTAGAGACTATGCAAAATTCACCCTTTATCGGACAGGCTTGTTCCTTTTGTTTTTATTTACTTTTTTTTTTTTTTTTTTTTTTACAACACAGCACTAGTGCTTCACACACACAAAAAACAAAAAAAAACACACACAAAAAAACCCATATTAGAACAAATGTATATTTAAACCTCTAGGTATTAAAGTCCCTACCCCTGCCCCTTGATCTATTAGAATGTATCTCATTGAGATAGATCTATTTATATCATACTATAGTGACGTTTTTCCTGCTATGTTTGTATGTGTACATATGTATAAAGAAACGTTATAAAAATAAAAACGACAAAACAACCCACAAAAATGGATTTCATAATCTTAAATAAATGACAAACTCCAGAAAATTAACATTTTAGTTAATGTTACATAAATACTCACAAAGAAAAAACAAAAATGTAACCTATACCGTAAGCAATTTTTTTGGCTCATAATGAACGTATACACTGTGGCACTGGGAATTCATGGCAGTTTCTCCTTTAAAAGGATATATCTAGTAAATGAAAATCCTTACTAAATTAAAAGGCTTTCTGGAAAAAAGAAAAAGGCAGGTTTACATCAAAAATATATTCATGTGGGTGACCCATAACAAATCTAGCTATAAATACTGAATTTTCTATAAAAAGTAGACTATTTAAACATTGGCTGCTGGCTTTGTATTATAAATTTAGAAATATTCTTTGTAAAGCACATAGAAAAATGTTGTAAACATCACAGAGGCACTTAAAAGAACAGTTAATCGTTTTTAACACTAATCATCATGAGTGAGGTATAAGGAAAAGGGGCTTCAAAATGCTATAAAAAAAAAGTTAAAAAAAAAAGTTCAAGCCTTCAAAATTCAGAAATATATCATTTATTTACCAATGCCGTATCACTGTTTAAAGAAAAAAATAAAAATAAAAGGGAAACTTTTTTTTTTTTAGACTGTTATACTGAACAGGGGAAAAAAAGAAAATATATGCTTACCTGATAAATTTGTTTCTTTTTAGACACAATGAGTCCACGGATCATCTTCATTACTAATGGGATATTCACCTCTTGGTCAGCAGGAGGAGGCAAAGAGCACCACAGCAGAGCTGTTAAATAGCTCCTCCCCCTTCCCTCCCACTCCAGTCATTCGACCGAAGTTAGGAAGAGAAAGGAAAAATCAAGGTGCAGGTGTCTGAAGTTTACAATAATTAACAACCTATCTTAAAAGAACAGGGCAGGCCGTGGACTCATCTTTCTCCCAAAAGCAGCCTCAGCTGAGGCAAAAGTATCAATGCCCATGAGGAAGCAACAGCCCTAGTGGAATGAGCCGTAATTCTCTCAGGAGGCTGCTGTCCAGCAGTCTCATATGCAAAACGGATGATACTCTTCAGCCAAAAAGAAAGAGGTAGCCGTAGCTTTCTGACCCTTACGTTTTGCAGAGAAAATTACAAAGAAAGAAGAGGACTGACGAAAATCCTTAGTTGCTTAGCTTGTAAAGAAAATTTTAAAGCACGGACCACGTCCAAATTGTGCAAAAGACGTTCTTTCTGAGAAGGAGTAGGACACAAGGAAGGAACCACAATCTCCTGGTTAATGTTCCTATCTGAAACAACCTTAGGAAGAAAATCTAGCTTAGTACGTAAAACTACCTTATCTGAATGGAAAATAAGATAAGGAGAAGTGTATTGCAACGCCGAGAGCTCAGACACTCTACGAGCTGAAGAAATAGAAACAAGAAATACAATTTTCCAAGATAACTTAATATCTAAGGAATGCATAGGCTCAAACGGAGACCCTTGAAGAACTTTGAGAACTAAATTCAGACTCCATGGAGGAGTAACTGGTTTGAACACAGGCCTGATCCTAACCAAGGCCTGACAAAAAACAGAATTTATGTTTACCTGATAAATTACTTTCTCCAACGGTGTGTCCGGTCCACGGCGTCATCCTTACTTGTGGGATATTCTCTTCCCCAACAGGAAATGGCAAAGAGCCCAGCAAAGCTGGTCACATGATCCCTCCTAGGCTCCGCCTACCCCAGTCATTCGACCGACGTAAAGGAGGAATATTTGCATAGGAGAAACCATATGATACCGTGGTGACTGTAGTTAAAGAAAATAAATTATCAGACCTGATTAAAAAACCAGGGCGGGCCGTGGACCGGACACACCGTTGGAGAAAGTAATTTATCTGGTAAACATAAATTCTGTTTTCTCCAACATTGGTGTGTCCGGTCCACGGCGTCATCCTTACTTGTGGGAACCAATACCAAAGCTTTAGGACACGGATGAAGGGAGGGAGCAAATCAGGTCACCTAAATGGAAGGCACCACGGTTTGCAAAACCTTTCTCCCAAAAATAGCCTCAGAAGCAGCAAAAGTATCAAACTTGTAAAATTTGGTAAAAGTGTGCAGTGAAGACCAAGTCGCTGCCCTACATATCTGATCAACAGAAGCCTCGTTCTTGAAGGCCCATGTGGAAGCCACAGCCCTAGTGGAATGAGCTGTGATTCTTTCAGGAGGCTGCCGTCCGGCAGTCTCATAAGCCAATCTGATGATGCTTTTAATCCAAAAAGAGAGAGAGGTAGAAGTTGCTTTTTGACCTCTCCTTTTACCAGAATAAACAACAAACAAGGAAGATGTTTGTCTAAAATCCTATGTAGCATCTAAATAGAATTTTAGAGCGCGAACAACATCCAAATTGTGCAACAAACGTTCCTTCTTTGAAACTGGATTTGGACACAAAGAAGGCACGACTATCTCCTGGTTAATGTTTTTGTTAGAAACAACTTTCCAAGATAATAACTTAATATCAACGGAATGCAAGGGTTCAAACGGAACCCCCTGAAGAACTGAAAGAACTAAGTTGAGACTCCAAGGAGGAGTCAAAGGTTTGTAAACAGGCTTGATTCTAACCAGAGCCTGAACAAAGGCTTGAACATCTGGCACAGCTGCCAGCTTTTTGTGAAGTAACACAGACAAGGCAGAAATCTGTCCCTTCAAGGAACTTGCCGATAATCCTTTCTCCAATCCTTCTTGAAGAAAGGATAGAATCTTAGGAATCTTTACCTTGTTCCAAGGGAATCCTTTAGATTCACACCAACAGATATATTTTTTCCATATTTTGTGGTAAATTTTTCTAGTTACAGGCTTTCTGGCCTGAACAAGAGTATCAATAACAGAATCTGAGAACCCTCGTTTTGATAAGATCAAGCGTTCAATCTCCAAGCAGTCAGCTGGAGTGAGACCAGATTCGGATGTTCGAACGGACCTTGAACAAGAAGGTCTCGTCTCAAAGGTAGCTTCCATGGTGGAGCCGATGACATATTCACCAGATCTGCATACCAAGTCCTGCGTGGCCACGCAGGAGCTATCAAGATCACCGACGCCCTCTCCTGATTGATCCTGGCTACCAGCCTGGGGATGAGAGGAAACGGCGGGAATACATAAGCTAGTTTGAAGGTCCAAGGTGCTACTAGTGCATCTACTAGAGTCGCCTTGGGATCCCTGGATCTGGACCCGTAGCAAGGAACCTTGAAGTTCTGAGGAGAGGCCATCAGATCCATGTCTGGAATGCCCCACAATTGAGTAATTTGGGCAAAGATTTCCGGATGGAGTTCCCACTCCCCCGGATGTAATGTCTGACGACTCAGAAAATCCGCTTCCCAATTTTCCACTCCTGGAATGTGGATTGCAGACAGGTGGCAGGAGTGAGTCTCCGCCCATTGAATGATTTTGGTCACTTCTTCCATCGCCAGGGAACTCCTTGTTCCCCCCTGATGGTTGATGTACGCAACAGTCGTCATGTTGTCTGATTGAAACCGTATGAACTTGGCCTTTGCTAGCTGAGGCCAAGCCTTGAGAGCATTGAATATCGCTCTCAGTTCCAGAATATTTATCGGTAGAAGAGATTCTTCCCGAGACCAAAGATCCTGAGCTTTCAGGGGTCCCCAGACCGCGCCCCAGCCCATCAGACTGGCGTCGGTCGTGACAATGACCCACTCTGGTCTGCGGAAGGTCATCCCTTGTGACAGGTTGTCCAGGGACAGCCACCAACGGAGTGAATCTCTGGTCCTCTGATTTACTTGAATCGTCGGAGACAAGTCTGTATAGTCCCCATTCCACTGACTGAGCATGCACAGTTGTAATGGTCTTAGATGAATGCACGCAAAAGGAACTATGTCCATTGCCGCTACCATCAAACCTATTACTTCCATGCACTGCGCTATGGAAGGAAGAGGAACGGAATGAAGTGTTTGACAAGAGTTTAGAAGTTTTGTTTTTCTGGCCTCTGTCAGAAAAATCCTCATTTCTAAGGAGTCTATTATTGTTCCCAAGAAGGGAACCCTTGTTGACGGAGATAGAGAACTCTTTTCTACGTTCACTTTCCATCCGTGAGATCTGAGAAAGGCCAGGACTATGTCCGTGTGAGCCTTTGCTTGAGGAAGGGACGACGCTTGAATCAGAATGTCGTCCAAGTAAGGTACTACTGCAATGCCCCTTGGTCTTAGTACCGCTAGAAGGGACCCTAGTACCTTTGTGAAAATCCTTGGAGCAGTGGCTAATCCGAAAGGAAGTGCCACGAACTGGTAATGCTTGTCCAGGAATGCGAACCTTAGGAACCGATGATGTTCCTTGTGGATAGGAATATGTAGATACGCATCCTTTAAATCCACCGTGGTCATGAATTGACCTTCCTGGATGGAAGGAAGAATTGTTCGAATAGTTTCCATTTTGAACGATGGAACCTTGAGAAACTTGTTTAGGATCTTGAGATCCAAGATTGGTCTGAACGTTCCCTCTTTTTTGGGAACTACGAACAGATTGGAGTAGAACCCCATCCCTTGTTCTCCTAATGGAACAGGATGAATCACACCCATTTTTAACAGGTCTTCTACACAATGTAAGAATGCCTGTCTCTTTATGTGGTCTGAAGACAATTGAGACCTGTGGAACCTCCCCCTTGGGGGAGGCCCCTTGAATCCAGAAGATAACCTTGGGAGACTATTTCTAGTGCCCAAGGATCCAGAACATCTCTTGCCCAAGCCTGAGCGAAGAGAGAGAGTCTGCCCCCCACCAGATCCGGTCCCGGATCGGGGGCCAACATTTCATGCTGTCTTGGTAGCAGTGGCAGGCTTCTTGGCCTGCTTTCCCTTGTTCCAGCCTTGCATTGGTCTCCAGGCTGGCTTGGCTTGAGAAGTATTACCCTCTTGTTTAGAGGACGTAGCACTTGGGGCTGGTCCGTTTCTACGAAAGGGACGAAAATTAGGTTTATTTTTGGCCTTGAAAGACCTATCCTGAGGAAGGGCGTGGCCCTTACCCCCAGTGATATCAGAGATAATCTCTTTCAAGTCAGGGCCAAACAGCGTTTTCCCCTTGAAAGGAATGTTAAGCAATTTGTTCTTGGAAGACGCATCCGCTGACCAAGATTTCAACCAAAGCGCTCTGCGCGCCACAATAGCAAACCCAGAATTTTTCGCCGCTAACCTAGCCAATTGCAAAGTGGCGTCTAGGGTGAAAGAATTAGCCAATTTGAGAGCACGGATTCTGTCCATAATCTCCTCATAAGGAGGAGAATCACTATCGATCGCCTTTTCTAGCTCATCGAACCAGAAACACGCGGCTGTAGTGACAGGGACAATGCATGAAATTGGTTGTAGAAGGTAACCTTGCTGAACAAACATCTTTTTAAGCAAACCTTCTAATTTTTTATCCATAGGATCTTTGAAAGCACAACTATCTTCTATGGGTATAGTGGTGCGTTTGTTTAAAGTAGAAACCGCCCCCTCGACCTTGGGGACTGTCTGCCATAAGTCCTTTCTGGGGTCGACCATGGGAAACAATTTTTTAAATATGGGGGGAGGGACGAAAGGTATACCGGGCCTTTCCCATTCTTTATTTACAATGTCCGCCACCCGCTTGGGTATAGGAAAAGCTTCTGGGGGCCCCGGGACCTCTAGGAACTTGTCCATTTTACATAGTTTCTCTGGGATGATCAAATTCTCACAATCATCCAGAGTGGATAACACCTCCTTAAGCAGAGCGCGGAGATGTTCCAACTTAAATTTAAATGAAATCACATCGGGTTCAGCTTGTTGAGAAATTTTCCCTGAATCTGAAATTTCTCCCTCAGACAAAACCTCCCTGGCCCCCTCAGACTGGTGTAGGGGCATATCAGAACCATTATCATCAGCGTCCTCATGCTCTTCAGTATCTAAAACAGAGCAGTCGCGCTTACGATGATAAGTGGGCATTTTGGCTAAAATGTTTTTGATAGAATTATCCATTACAGCCGTTAATTGTTGCATAGTAAGGAGTATTGGCGCGCTAGATGTACTAGGGGCCTCCTGAGTGGGCAAGACTGGTGTAGACGAAGGAGGGAATGATGCAGTACCATGCTTACTCCCCTCACTTGAGGAATCATCTTGGGCATCATTTTCAGTGTCACATAAATCACATCTATTTAAATGAGAAGGAACCTTGGCTTCCCCACATTCAGAACACAGTCTATCTGGTAGTTCAGACATGTTAAACAGGCATAAACTTGAAAACAAAGTACAAAAAACGTTTTAAAATAAAACCGTTACTGTCACTTTAAATTTTAAACTGAACACACTTTATTACTGCAATTGCGAAAAAGTATGAAGGAATTGTTCAAAATTCACCAAAATTTCACCACAATGTCTTAAAGCCTTAAAAGTATTGCACACCAAATTTGGAAGCTTTAACCCTTAAAATAACGGAACCGGAGCCGTTTTTATCTTTAACCCCTTTACAGTCCCTGGTATCTGCTTTGCTGAGACCCAACCAAGCCCAAAGGGGAATACGATACTAAATGACGCCTTCAGAAAGTCTTTTTTATGTATCAGAGCTCCTCACACATGCGACTGCATGTCATGCTTCTCAAAAACAAGTGCGCAATACCGGCGCGAAAATGAGGCTCTGCCTATGATTAGGGAAAGCCCCTAGAGAATAAGGTGTCTAAAACAGTGCCTGCCGATATTATTTTACAAAAATACCCAGATTAAATGATTCCTCAAGGCTAAATATGTTATATATGAATCGATTTAGCCCAGAAAATGTCTACAGTCTTAACAAGCCCTTGTGAAGCCCTTATTTACTCTGTAATAAAAATGGCTTACCGGATCCCATAGGGAAAATGACAGCTTCCAGCATTACATCGTCTTGTTAGAATGTGTCATACCTCAAGCAGCAAAAGTCTGCTCACTGTTCCCCCAACTGAAGTTAATTCCTCTCAACAGTCCTGTGTGGAACAGCCATCGATTTTAGTAACGGTTGCTAAAATCATTTTCCTCTTACAAACAGAAATCTTCATCTCTTTTCTGTTTCAGAGTAAATAGTACATACCAGCACTATTTTAAAATAACAAACTCTTGATTGAATAATAAAAACTACAGTTAAACACTAAAAAACTCTAAGCCATCTCCGTGGAGATGTTGCCTGTACAACGGCAAAGAGAATGACTGGGGTAGGCGGAGCCTAGGAGGGATCATGTGACCAGCTTTGCTGGGCTCTTTGCCATTTCCTGTTGGGGAAGAGAATATCCCACAAGTAAGGATGACGCCGTGGACCGGACACACCTATGTTGGAGAAAGATTGTACATCTGGGACATCTGCCAGACGTTTGTGTAACAAAATAGATAAAGCAGAGATTTGACCCTTTAGGGAACTTGTCGATAAACCCTTCTCCAAACCTTCTTGGAGAAAAGACAACATTCTGGGAATCCTAACTCTACTCAACGAGTAGCCCTTAGAGATATTTACGCCATATCTTATGGTAAATCTTTCTAGTGACAGAAAAACCCCGCTTGGATAAGATTAAGCATTAAATCTCCAAGCAGTCAGCTTCAGAGAAACTAGATTTGGGTGAAGGAAGGGCCCTTGAATTAGAAGGTCCTTCCTCAACGGAAGTCTCCAAGGTGGCAGAGATGACATGTCCACCAGATCTGCATACCAAATCCTGCAAGGCCAAGCAGGAGCAATGAGGATCACCGATGCCTTCTACTGTTTGATTCGAGCAATGACCCGAGGAAGAAGTGCAAACGGGGGAAATAGGTATGCTAGGCTGAAGGACCAAGGAACCGCCAGAGCATCTATCAGTTCTGCCTGGGGAGAGACCTCGACCCGTATCTCAGGAGCTTGGCATTCTGACGAGATGCCATGAGATCTAACTCCGGCCGACCCCATCTGAGAATCAGGTTGGAGAACACTTCCGGATGGAGTTCCCACTCCCCCAGATGAAAAGTCTGCCTGCTCAGAAAGTCCGCCTACCAGTTGTCCACCCCTGGGATGTGGATCGCTGACAGATGGCAAGAATAGGCCTCCGCCCACTGGATTATCTTGGCTACCTTGTTCCTCCCTGATGATTGATGTAAGCCACTGACGTTATGTTGTCCGACTGGAATCTGATAAACTGGGCCGAAGCCAACTGAGGACAGGCCAGAAGAGCATTGAAGATCGCTCTTAGTTCCATGATGTTTATAGTAAGAACAGACTCTGTCTGAGTCCATACTCTCTGAGCCTTTAGGAAACCCCAGACAGCTCCCCACCCTAGAAGGCTGGCGTCTGTTGTCACAATCACCCAGGACGGTCTGCTAAAGCAGGTTCCCTGGGATAGATGATCCAGAGACAACCACCATTGAAGAGAGTCTCTCGTCTCCTGTTCCAGGGTTATTCGAGGAGACAAGTCTGCATCCTTTCCACTGCCTGAGCATGTTTAACTGCAGAGGCCTGAGGTGGAACCGAGCAAACGGGATGATGTCCATTGCCGCCACCATCAGTCCGATTGCTTCCATGCACTGAGCCTCTGACTGCTGAGGAGTGGACTGAAGGGCTCGACAGGTATCTAGAATATTTGATTTCCTGACCTCTGTCAGAAAAATCCTCAGATATAGAATCAATTAGAGTTCCCAAGAAAGTCACCCTTGTCTTCGTGATTAAGGAACTCTATTCAAGATTTACCTTCCACCTGTGAGTTATCAGGAAGGATAGCACAACGTCGGTATGAGATCTTGCTTGATGACAAGATAGCGCCTGGATTAGAATATCGTCCAGATAAGGTGCCACCGCAATGCCCCGCGGTCTTAGAACCGCCAGCAGAGAACCCAGAACCTTTTGTGAAAATTCTGGGTGCCGTGGCCAGGCCGAAAGGAAGAGCCACAAACTGAAACTGTATGTCCAGAAAGGCAAACCTCAGGAACCTGTGATGATCTCTGTGGATAGGAACATGTAGATATGAATACTTTAAATCCACTGTTGTCATAAATTGACCCTCCTGGATCAATGGAAGAATGGTACGAATAGTTTCCATCATGAATGACGAAACTCTGAGAAACTTGTTTAGACCCTTGAGGTCTAAGATAGGTCTGATGGTTCCCTCCTTTTTGGGAACCACAAACAGATTTGAATAAAAACCTTTCCCCTGTTTCTGTATTGGAACAGGAATAATCACTCTCAGGGAGGAGAGGTCTCTTACACAATGTAAGAACGCCTCTTTTTTTTTTACCTGGTTTGCAGATAATCTTGAAAGAAGAAATCTTCCTCGCGGAGGAAAATTTTTGAACTCCAGTTTGTATCCCTGAGACACTATTACTATTGCCCAGGGATCCTGAACGTCCTGAACTCAAGTCTGAACAAAGAAGGAAATCTGCCCCCTACCAGATCCGGTCCCGGATTGGGGGCATGCCCTTCATGCTGTTTTGGATTCAAAAGCAGGCTTCTTGGATTGTTTACCCTTGTTCCAAGACTAGATGGGTCTCCAAGTAGGCTTAGATTGTTCTGGTTTAGAGGAGGAAGAGAAAGAATTTCCCTTGAAAATTTGAAAGGAACGAAAATTACTCTGTCGTCCTTTCTGCTTGTTTCTCTTATCCTGAGGAAGGAGATGACCCTTACCTCCCGTGATATCAGAGATAATTTCCGTCAGGCCAGGTCCAAACAAAGTCTTCCCTGTGTAAGGAATCGCTAGAAGCTTAGACTTAGATGACACGTCCGCAGACCAAGGTTTTAACCATAAGGCTCTGCGGGCTAGGATAGAGAACCCCGAATTCTCAGCTGCTAATTTAGTAATTTGCAGAGAAGCGTCCATAATAAAGGCATTAGCTAACTTCAGAGCTTTAATCCTATCCTGGATCTCCTCTAAGGAAGTCTCAGTCTTGAGACACTCGGACAGAGCATCAAACCAATAAGCTGCTGCACTGACAGTAGCAATGCAGGCAGCCGGCTGCAATAGCAGACCATGTTGAACATAAATCTTTTTAAGTAGACCCTCCAACTTTTTGTCCATGGGATCTTAAAAAGCACAACTATCCTCAATGGGAATAGTAGTTCGCTTGGCTAAGGTGGAAATAGCCCCTTCCACCTTAGGAACCGTTTGCCAAGCTTCCCTGACAGCATCAGCTATAGGAAACATATTTTTGAAAATAGGAGATGGAGAGAAGGGAATACCTGGTCTCTCCCATTCCTTAAAAACAATCTCCGAAGCTCGCTTAGGAACTGGAAAAACATCCATGAAAAGTAAGAAGGAACTTCGAAATATCTGTCCAATTTACTCGACTTTGCAGGAGCGACCACTACTGTGGAATCACAGTCATCTAAGGTAACCAAAACCTCCCTGAGTAAAAGGCGGAGGTGTTCTAGTTTAAATCTGAAAGAGACAACCTCTGAATCAGTCAAAGGCAATGAACTATCTGAATCTGAAATTTCGCCTTCTGATAGAACCTCTATACCCCCCATCTCAGTTCCTTGAGAGGGTACATCCGAGATTGCCACCATGGCATCAGAAACCTCACTGATAACATGGTTGTCTTTCCTCTTATGTTTGCCTTGTAGCATAGGAAAAGCAGACAACGCATCAGAAATTGTGGAAGACATAATCGCAGCTATGTCTTTTAAAGTAACTCCAGCAGGTGCTAGAGCAGAAGTACAGGGCACTGCTTGTGCAGGCGTTAAAGTTTGGGACGCTTGGGGAGAAAGCTGCGGCGTACTCTGAATCTCATCATTAGACTCCTGAGAAGCATCCGAAAAGAAAAAACGTATCCCCAAAAACTTCTAAGTTACTCAAAAACCTTTATTAAGTAAACTGTTACTGTGTCTTTAAATTTTAAAACGTCAACTATTTTACTGCATTTAGGAAAAAAGACGTATTCTCAGTTAAATAAAGTAAATTCAGACTCCCTTACACCTCAGCAGCTCTCCTGAGGCGCCTACCTGCCAACCGGACTACCTGCTATGTCTGTAGTGATCTGGATACTAAGGTCTGTATAGGGCTAAAACCGCTTGCTCAATTTATGCAACAACCATGCGGTTCGAGTGCGACATTGCTCAGACGTCCATAACACACTAGACAAGGCTGAATACTGCCCAGTTTAGAGAAACGCGCGAAACGATAGCCCCGCCCATCATGGGCATTACCAAACAAACATAACCCAACCGGCTTCATAGAAAAATAAGCCGTTAGGGAAATTAACCACTGTAACGTTAAATAAGCTTATCTCCCAGCCCCAGTGCTCCTGTACTTGTGCTGTCCAAAAGAAAAAACTCTCCATCATAAAGAGTAACTGTCCCAACATAAAGAGCACCATGTTTCTGAGCCTTATGTGATTTCTAACACCTAACTTTACCTCTTCCTAGCACTAACGTAGGCAAAGAGAATGACTGGGGTGGGAGGGAAGGGAGGAGCTATTTAACAGCTCTGCTGTGGTGCTCTTTGCCTCCTCCTGCTGACCAGGAGGTTTATATCCCATAAGTAATGAAGATGATCTGTGGACTCATCGTGTCTTTAAAAAGAAAAAGTTTCCATACCTCCTAAACCTCACATAGATGGGTATTATGCATTTCCATATGCACCAATACATTTTTGTGGTGTCTCCTTCTTGAGCTTTCGAAAAGCACCTTGGCAAAAAATAAATAAACCCTATAAGGCTTCAAAAAATGACATCCTCTTTTTCAGCCTGAAAAACCTTTTGATTTCTTAAAGCAATTCCCAATTTTTTTTTTTAACAAACATATAAAATGTTCCTGACGGCAGCAATGAAAGGACGTTTTTTTGGAAATAGTAATATAAATATAAACAAAAAAAATTACCTGAAAACAAATAGTAAAGCCAAATTGCATGATATAAAAAAAAAAAAAAAAAAAAAAAAAAAAAGTTTTAAAAAAACAAACAAAATTATACATAAGGTCGATTATACCTTATTTTCCACCTCCTAGATCTCAATCTGAAGAAAAAGTACATTATTATTAGAAATAAACATGATGTAACGTACAGGACTACACACAGACTCATGTCTATATTTGAGAACCCAAGCCCTAGGATGTTGACAGATTGTCTGCTGTCCCCAAGCCGTGAGTCAGAATGTCTACGACTGTCAACCAATTTGTCCAAAAATTGGGGCTTCAGAGTAAGGTCTTTTTGAGGACTGTGCTTCTCCAACTTTTCTTCTAAAGGTTTGTTTGCTGGAAGTTTCTCATTTTGTGAGTCATTCTCCACTGTGTCAATTTGGTCTTTGGGATCAGAATATTGAAGGGAAATCCCTTGGCTACTATAGTATTGCTTCAGAAAATCCAAAACCTCCTTTTCATTCCAACTGTGTAAACCATGGACTTCTTCATGGCATGCAGCACATATGTCAGGAGTTGGCCACTGAACTTTGGGAAACTTTGGATCCTCACTTGGAGCACCTATATGAAGAGAGAGAGAGAGCTTTATTGAGTGACAAAATCATACTGATGAGATGTTAAAGATATTAAATTGGCCCTAGATACTTAATTAGGGCTGTTATATGAAGTTTGAGATAGATCCAAGATAGGAATTAAGGTACAAAGAAGGAGCTCCAATGACTCCATTGGAGCGCCTTCTTTCTTCCTTTCTTCCTATCTAGATTTTTCCATGTTTAGAAGAGCTGCCCTTGGAGTACATTTGGTCCTTTGAGAGTTTCTACAGCCTGTTTTGTACACAATCTTCATAGATCCAAGATATATACCAGTTTTCTTCATCAGCATATTTTTCGAAATTATTGTGCCTGATCTTACACATTCTTTCAAAAGCAGCAGCAAGCAAAATGGATTTATATGGTACATACAAGGAATGCTGTTTTTTTTTCTCTTCTTTTTAGTAGAATGATTTATGAAGTACGGCTTCTCCCTTGTCACCAGTTTGAAGGCTTTTCATATAACGAAGCATTTTCTGAACTAATTCAAATCCAGCACAAAAGAATAGGACAATACCGGACCTTTTCCTTAGCTCATGATCAGAAGTCTGATGTTCAGTGTTTAAACCATTATTTATGCATTTAACTGAAAGGAACATTATGAAAAAAAATACCGTCTAGTTGTAAATCTATTACAAACACAAAGTACAGATTTAAGCACCTATTATAATCATACATCATTGTCCCACAACCAAACCGGATTTTAACACCACTCCAACGCTGTAGCTGACAGTTTGTTTATTAATCACGGTGTTGAATGGATGCTCCCGGGCAGCGGTATACATTTTACGATCATTACTCAAACTTCTGACCAGCACAGAACCGAAAACACGCAACTGATTTTGCATTTAAATACCTGCTGTGACTTACCAAGAATTCCATACTGTGATAGACACATTGAATACCATTTCACAAAACAAAAAATTCCTTTCCTCCTTTTAAGTGCATTCAAATATTTTTTTTCTCAGTTTTATTTTAATACTCTTTTACAAATATGAAAAGAGAAGAATTAAAAAAATAAAATAAAAAAAAAATCGAATTTCATTAAGTCCAGGCTAGGATGATGAAAAAAAAATATTGTTAATGTGGGGATGGTGCACGTGTTAAATCTCAAGGGAAAGAGGCTTTGTAATCCAGGGACTCCAGGTGTACATTCATAACAGATACTATAAAAACTGTAGGTTTTTGAAACACTGTTTTTCAATATTTTTAACTCAGACCAAACCCAATACTTCCCATACACATTTAACTGAACAAACCAGTATTGAAACAAAGATGCTGCCAATTATTTTATTCTACGTTAAAAAAAAAAAATGTTTTATTTCACTCTCTTTAACCATTTCATATGGGTTATACTTGTGGTTGAAATCAGGTAGTTTGGAAACCAGAACTCTTGTGGGGTATGGAACCCTAGATCAGCCACCTTCAGCTTATTAACAATAAAATAAAGTTGCATTCCAGCCACCAAATATCTTTAAAAAGGGACCTTTATTAAAACCTGGCAGGGTCCAAAGTATGTCCAATAGACAAAGTTTCGGGCCTACAATCAACCCTTAGTCATGCTTAAACAACTATAGCACTAGGCATGACCGAGTAGTAATGCCAGACAGGACATGACCAGTGATTGGTCAATATGCATGTATTACACTCTTGATTGGTTCAGTGGCAGTATCTTTCCCAGATGCACAATAAAACATAAATTATGCTTACCTGATCATTTCTTTTTCTTCTGATGGAAAGAGTCCACAGCTGCATTAATTATTTTTGGAAAATAAGAACCTGGCCACCAGGAGGAGGAAAAGATACCCGAGCCAAAGGCTTAAATACTCCTCCCACTACCCTCATCCCCCAGTCATTCTGCCGAGGAACAAGGAACAGTAGAAGAAACATCAGGGTAAAAAGGTGTCAGAAGAATATAAGGACGCCCCACATAAAATGACGGGTGGGGAGCTGTGGACTCTTCCCATCAGAAGAAAAGTTAATTATCAGGTAAGCATAAGTTATATTTTTCTTCTTAAATGGAAAGAATCCACAGCTGCATTCATTACATTTGGGAAAATACCCAAGCTGTAGAGGACACTGAATGCCAAGACGGGAGGGTACATTAGGCGGCCCATACTGAGGGCACCAAGCCTGATCCTTTACCCAATGAAAAATCCTGCTTCGTCCAAAGCCGAGAAAAAATTTAAAAGGAAAAGCTCCAGTGACACTGACTCGCAGCTAGTCCAGAGCCAAACCAGAGACCGCAAAACAGACTCGACTGAGCCGACAGTCCACCAAGAGACACCGTCACCAAAACAGACGGTCCCCCACCACTCATCCCTCACAATGAAGGGAAACCCAGCCAAAATCCTCAAGGGGACAAGGCAAAGGAGGACTGAGAAAACCGCAGGGTCCCTGAACACAAGAAAAAACACATAGGAGAGTGGGCCCCACTCACAGAGACCCGAATGGACCCAATAGGGAAGGAGGCCACGCCTATACCAAGCGAAACCCAGGATAATACAGGGCATGGAGACAGAAAAGATGTCTCCTCAACATCCTGCAAGCATGGAATGCAACTAAAGAAGCAAAATCCTCCCAGCACCTGGCCATAGAATACTAAAGGATTCAACCATGAAAAGCGTGTAATAGCCCCAGGAGAAACCCCAAGCTTGAGAACACAGTCCATAACAGGATGGCCCAGAGGAAGCTTGCAAAGATAAGAAGCAGTCCTCAAGAAAGACAGACCGCATAAAACAGCCCCTTGACAGAGGGCATGCTCCAGGCAATCTAAGCCGCCAGACCTACTCACAGGTCCGTAAAAAAAGGGACCACAAAACCTTGAGGAGTAAACCACACAGCTAACCCCTAGATGACACGGGTTACTCTGTTGTAAAGAGTAAGAAATACTCCTAAAACCAAGTCAACCCTGACCCGGTCAGGTAGAGGGAGCAAGGACATAGCCCAAGTTCCCACTACAATGGAACACCCCGAGATCCAAGATTCCAAAAGAACCCAAGACTGGGTCAGGAAGAAGGCCAAGCAAAGCCATGGAAAGCGGAAGTTTCAGAGAGAAAAACAGGTCTGGGCACCTAATAGTTCAGGAAACTTTAACCTGGAACTAAACATCCCAACTAGCCAAAAAGAGAGAAAAGGGAAATGGACACATATCCAGAGAATCCGGATAGTGAGGAGAACTGAAAAGTCCCGACAAAAAGAAGGAACCACCCCTAGCCAAAGTCCAACGCTCCAAGGAGCAGGGCTAGAAGTCATATGAAGGGACTTCTCAAAGCCTCAGGACAAGAGAAGGGATACCTCGAGGTCCACAAAACCCTACTAGCAGGGCTAGTCTCCCCATCACCTCCACATATGCAGAGGACACAGGGAAGAGAAAGGCGCTAAACCTTCCCAGCTCCGGGGAACCCCGAGCAAAGCAAAGTCCCCACAGGGATCAACCATCATCTGGAATGCCGATCCCTAAAAAGGAGATCTAACTCACCCGGAGACATACAAGGAGAACCAAAGGCCTCATAACTCAGTCAGACCATCACGTCCAAGAGTAAAAAGCTGTATCTAGATACACTAGAAAAGGCTTACACATACACCCACAAGGTGGCGAGAGCTGCAATAGGTTTCAAAATGCAAAACCTTCCGCATGCTGGACAGCTATCCATACAAGGTGTAGGATCAAGTCCCAACAGGACCATCCAGAGGCCTAAAACTGAAGGCCAAACCACTCAAACAGCGGTGACGGGGCCTAAACCCACCAACCCTCCGCCACATGGAGGAGGAACTCTAGGTTCTGATGAAATCAGATGTCAGAGTGACGCAGCGGAAAACTCCCCCGCCCAGTCATCTATGACTGGAGGCTATAAGGACTGAGACTATCCTTCCCGCCTCACGAACCCACCGGTTCTTCTCGAATGCTTAGTGGAACATGAAAAACAATGATAACCTGAGCACTCAGCGCTTCTACCGCAGGAGCTCAGCAGAACAGCGCCACGTGTCTGAACTATAAACTGGGTTACCCGCATGTATAGGAAGAAGAATCGGTAGGGAACTCGCTCCCTGGGAGACCGGACCCCCAGAGGCGGACAGCTCAGCAGATCCCTGATTCTCCGAGCCCGAGGAACCGGGTGCTCTCATATGGCATATGGAACAAGATGGATTGACAGATGTCAACGAGGCTAAACTGGATTCGTCACCGGACACAGAATCAGATATTATAATCGTCTCGGCGTCAGAATCCTCAGTAACTGAATCTGAAATGAGCACAGTCTCAGCATCAGAATCCCCCATAACTATAAGAGGATATGTCAATATGGACTATAAACTGTAAAAA
This sequence comes from Bombina bombina, assembly GCF_027579735.1. NCBI lineage: Eukaryota > Metazoa > Chordata > Amphibia > Anura > Bombinatoridae > Bombina > Bombina bombina. The sequence goes on along the minus strand of NC_069510.1, from coordinate 30,447,488 downwards.
AAAAAACAAAAAAAAAAAAACAGCACCTGACACCACCAATGGCTGGGGCACACACCACCTCCTATGACCAGACCCCTGCGGACTAGAATATCTAATTTGCCACACGGTCAGGAATGCGGAAATGGGAAACAGAGCCCGGACACAGGGTGAACTGTACAGTCAAAAAAGCGCGGAAGGCTGTGTCACTTCCAAAGGCCTCAAAGTTCCAAACCATGAGTCCATAAACCTCACACATAAGCAGGTTGAATCACATAACAAACATAATTATAAACCCCCCCTGTCCAATAACCCCCCCCCCCGGAGATATTAACCCTCGATTCCAAAATCTAACAGAGAGTCCTTGAGACCCTTATGTTATAAGTTAAACCCGCAAGGAGCTTTAGCCTCACAGGAAACATCACGTTACAGTACATTGAATAAAGTAAAATGAAACGATCTTACCGGAATCAACGCCATGGAACAGCATCGCTTCCGCCATGGACTTGAGAGAAGAAAGCAGGCAGCGGAGCGAAGTTCGACAACGCTGATTGCTTGAGGATCTGTTAATATGAGTCGGATGGTTTCGCAGAAAGAAGGCCCTCACTGAGAAACTGACAGGACTTCTTAAAACTGTCCCATGTCGAAGAGTACTACCCTCCATAAGAGACAAAACAAAAAATAAAAATCTGACACGTCTCTGCCAACCTCCTGAGACGAAGGGCAAAGAATGACTGGGGGATGAGGGGAGTGGGAGGAGTTTTTAAGCCTTTGGCTGGGGTGTCTGACTCCTCCTGGTGGTCAGGTTCTGAATTACCAAAAGTAATGAATGCAGCTGTGGACTCTATCCATTTAAGAAGAAAAAAGGATATTTATTTAAAAAGAAAGATTTTATTTTTACACTAGAAAGTCAATTTAAAAAGGGACAGTAAACACCTTTATCTGCAGTCTTCCAATAGATTAACATGTCAGCAGCTTCTGGACATTAAACTTTCAGGAGTCAAATAGAGCATTTGATTTTTAACAACTTTCCAGTATAGTTCTATTATCAAATTTGTTTTGTTCTCTTGGTATCCTTTGTTGAACAGGATACCTAGGTAGGCTCCGGAGCTGCTGATTGGTGGCTGCATATATATGCCTCATGTTATTGGCTCACCCAATCTCTTCCGCTAACTTCCTAGTAGTGCATTGCTACTTCTTTAACAAAGGATACCAAGAGAATGAAGAAAATTAGATCATAGAAGTAAATAGAAAATTATGTCTCATCTCTATAATCACTGATCACATTCCCAGTCACTAACAGCCTGATTTGCTTGAAACAGGTATTATCTAAATCAAAAAGCAACCTGTGAGTGGGAAGACCTCTGCAGAGATTGTGATTCTAAAGCTACCAATCAAGATCCTGTTTGAGATAAAAAAGGAAAGGGACAGACAAAGGTTCTTGTTCCATTTCAGAACTGATGCAATGGAAACATTCACCATCCGGCCCTTTTCACTACAAGTCTTCATGCTTTTTTTTCTCCAACATCTTCATCCTTGGGGGCCGATTTATCAATGTCTGGCAGACATGATACATATCCGCCAGACATCGCTGAATGCATACACTGCTTGTGCAATGCCGCCCCCTGCAGATTCACAGCCAATGGGCCTCTAGCAGGGGGTGTCAATCAACCTGATCGTGTTCGATCAGGCGGATTGATGTATGCAGCCTCAGAGGCAGTGGACAACTTAAGGAGCAGCGGTCAACTTAAAGCGCAGCGGTCTTGATAAATCGGCCCCTTGGCCTTGAGAAAGCTGAATTGCAACAGACACCCGAAAAGCACCCAGAAACATCTGCAGCAGAAGAGACATTATTATCAAGTACAAACATTCCCTTTATCCGTATAACTGCAAGGATTGTTGCTTGTACCTTGGTGAAGGTCCTGGGAGCAAGGAAATGTCAAATATTAGAAACACAAGTCAGCAATGATGTTTTCATGCTGTTTACCAGAAGGTACTGTGAATGACTGCTTGACTCTGAGATAGGGCGGTAGTCATCATCCATTAGGTCTATCGGAATATTAAATGCATGAATTTATTTAAATTGCTCTGGAATTTCAGGTTTTAGACAGGTCCAATCTTTTTAATATTCCTTAAAAACGTTGAGAGTATATACGGTTTATGCTGGAGTACTGTCTATGAATTATAAAAAGTATGCCCATTTTCCCTGGATCTACTGGGAGTGGTAAATGTATAAACTGTGGATACGTTTTGAATTCTAGTTGGCAACCTCTTAAAAGGACATTTAGTACCCATTGATCTTGAACTCACTGCGACCAATTGCTTCTGAAATGGTATAATCAAATTATTACAAAAAGTAGGTATTTGAACCATCAATGTAGCTTACTGTATTGCAGTGAAAATGACTTAGCACTTCTTGGAATCTAAAGCATGAAACTACACACATTGGGGTCAATTTATCAAAATGCCGGGCAGACATGATTCGATGTAGCGAATCATGTCCACCCGGCATCGCTAAATGCCGACAGCATAAGCTGTCGGTATTTAACATTACACAAGTATTTCTTGTGAAATACTTGTGCAATGCCACCTCCTGCACATTTGCGGTCAATGGACGCTAGCAGGGGGTGTCAATCATCCTGATCATATTGGATTGATTGCAGTCCACCACCTAAATGGCAGACCCGAAACTTCGGGGGTAGAAAACAGCATCCGCTGTTTGTTAAATCTACCCCATTATCTAAAACAAAAAAGGCTGGTCTCTAGTAAAAAATGTATTTTACCTCCAGTTCTTTTACTACTTCCTAATGGGGTAACCAAAAGGCATTATTTACCAGATTTGTGGCGATTCATTGATTAAGTCACAGCATACAGAATGAAGTAACCTGATGTAAATCTGAAAGTACTTAGCACATTTTGGTGAGACAGCTTTTTAACACAGAATATTCTTTTTAAATTTTCCATTCCATAATATCCATAAAAGCCTAAGAATCATAGGCAGCTAGAATCATTTTTCTGTATAAAGAGGAGTTATCAAACAGTATCTACTTTAGAAGGTGGTGAAATTAGAGATCTTATCTATTTGATAAAAGGAAATATATAAATATTTTTTTCAGGGACATTTATGTCATTTTGTGCTTATTTCTAAACCTGTCTGAGAAGGTTGATATCTGACTTTACAAACCTAAACTTAGATTCTTGTTAAAGTTTAAAAGCAACTGGAATAACATCCTAAGGGGACGATTTATCAATGTCCGTCGGACATGATACACTACAGCCTACAGCATACGCTGTCTGCATTTAACATTGCACAAGCAGTTCTGGTGAACTGCTTTTGCAATGCTGCTCCCGGCAGAATTGCGGCCAATCAGGCTAGCAGGGGATGTTAACCAGCCCGATCGTATAGGATCGGGTGAATTGCAGACCGCAGAATCAGAGGCAGCGGACCAGTGGTCTTAAGACCGCTGCTTCATAACTGCTGCGCGGAAACAAGGGTATCAGGGACCATTCGGACCTTGATAAATCGCCCCCTAAGTCACAAAACCAGGTTCACAATCCTCAGAATGCATAATGCATTTAGCAAAATTTTCTAAATAAATAAAAAAAAAAAAAATGCACTTTTGAAAATTGGTGCATAATTTACCCCAAAACCTTGCCCAACACATCTAGCACAAAGATTCTTAACAAGTAGTTTATCTGGGCTGAGGGCTACAAGACATCTGTCACTTACCTACCTAACGCAGAGGGAAATTCTGAGCATCCAATGAGTTAAATGCAGCCTATTATGAGCAGAGTGTCTCCACAAAACAAGACTTCAAGTACACTGCCCACTTAGTACTTGTCAGCAGATTTTTCCTTAGTCATTGACATATTAAATGTTTACATGCATGAACATTGGGTGTCCTGACATGACCTGTGTGTGCCCACGTGCATATTGTTACCTGCGCCTGGAAAAAGTGCCGGCACCCACTGAAACTCACAGCCAAACAAGAGAAACCATAAAAGCAGCCACTGACCAGCTTGGGACAAGCGGAGCCTGCCTAGTGGATCCTCATAATTAGAGCACGAAGTCTGGAAGCCTTCTAATTCCTCAGCCACCAAAAGTTCCCCCTGCTGGCGTGCACCATGTTGGTAAGGTACTTTAGGGGATAGGGGCTTAGCCTTGTCCATCCTGTCATGGACGGAACTAAGAATGAGAAGATAATGGGGGAGGGGGGGACAGTTTTTATGTGGTGTATTCTGTCCATTATCGCTAGATAAGAAGTGATCTTTTATGGCGAGTATTAGGTAGGATATAAGGCAAAGAAAAAAATAATTATGTACTTACCAGCAAGTCTGTTATTCACTATGTTGTGCTTACTCCATAGCCACAGAACCGCTTCATCAAGGGTTTTGACAGTTTCTATGGAATCTTTAACCATCGCCTCAAAATGTTTAGCACACTCTCGGCAGCCGAAAAACTCACGGATGTATCCCCTCATTGTTTGCAGTACAGCTTGTGGGTTATCGTCAAACACTACAAAAGGAAATGTGTAGATATAAAATACTTTAATGCCAGTTGGCTACAATTTACTCAGACTTACAAGAATTATTCCAAGTGGATCTATTGTCAGATTAAATTGTTGTCTAGGGCCTAGTTTCTGAACCTGTGGTACGTGTACCCGTGGGGGTACTTAGGACATTGGCAAGGGGTACTCCAGGGATTGGTCTTCGTTATTTTTTTACTGATGTAGCTATTGCATACATGACACATTTCTATCCTTTAGGATTCCTAACAGGGCAGAGTGTATTTCCCTGCCTAGGTTGGACCACTGCTCAACCAATAATTCACCTCAAATTGGTAAAACCTTTGATTCTGGCTTGAGATAAGTCACAGATAAATCTGTCACCGGCTCTTAAACTTACATTCAAATAAAGATACCAAGAGAACGTATAAAAATTGATAAAAGGAGTAAATTAGAAAGTTGCTGTACTATCTGAATCAAGAAAGAATAAATTTGGGTTTCATGTCCCTTTAAAGCACAAATCTGGCCGAAGTGCTAGTTGGTCTGCCTTAAAAGGGACAGTAAACATTTTACATTACATTATCAATGTGTTAAGTTATACATAGTAAAACAATTTTGCAATAGACTCATTATTTATTTTACTCATTTTTTTATGTAATTTAGCTCTGAAAATTGAGGATTTTCTAATTCTCAGAATCGAAAAAGAATTCTAGACTTTTCAAGGCTAATTCTGCTACATCTGTCACTTATTGGATTTATCAGACAACAATTAGAAAACAATGCACTTTCTAAAAAAATAATGACCGTTTCTAGCCTAGCCTTGTTGTCTGCAGACTCAAGTCCAGATTAGGTCCTCCAAATGAGACAAGTTTTTGGAGCCAACTTCCTTCTAGGAGGAAAAGAAAGTTCCCGATTGGATGCTTAAAAATCCCTACACAGTGGGATGTGGTAAATGGGGAAAGGTGAGGTAAGATATTTTCAATTTAACATAGAGATGCTCATGTGATATTTTGGATTTAATTACATTCATGCATCACGTCTTTAAAATGATGCTGCGATTAGGCAACAGACCCTTTTAAAAGGGACAGAGTACCCAGATGTTGAAGCACTTAAAAAGTGATGAAGCATAACTGTAAACCACGGACAAGAAAATATCACCTTAACATCTCTATGTAAAAAAAGGGAAGATATTTTACCTCAAAATTTCCTCAGTAGCCAAATCCGATTGTAAAGGGGTTTTAAGCAGCCAATCAGGATGCTTGTCCCAGGACATGCAAGGGAGCGGGCATCTGGTATGTGCAGATACAGTGATGTTATTTTGCTCCTCAGTTTAAGGAAGTTCACTAAGACATCTCACAAGATTTCAGTAAAATCTCATGTGACATCAGCACTTGATAAAGCTGATTGGCTGACAGTAGCTACAGCATTTCGGTTCACACAGCACTTAGGAGTGCTGAAGCAATTGTAAAAATATATTTTATCCCAGAGATGTCCAGGTGATATTTTCTTGACAGCTTTTAAAAGTTACACTGACTCACAAGTGATTTAGCATATGGGCATTATGTCCCTTTAAGTAAATTCTGCACATGTATACTTTAGTGTTTTTAAACAGCAATTCTCTGACAGGGGAGGTTTTACAGTGTGACCGGGAGCATGAACAGTAACCAGAGTATCTGACACACTGCTTTTCTTTCCACTCCGTGCTCCTGGCGCCCTGCCAACAGCCACTTTAGTCAAATCAATATTTAACACTGTTGCAGCGCTAATGTTTTGCTGTTCGTTATCAGGAATGGAGGCGGGAAAGATGAGAGGGACATCGAAGGATCAGGATTCACAAATTCAAGCGTACATTTCAATGCAGACAAAATAGGCTTGATATCTTGATAAAGGACCTTGCTAGAGGGAAAAGTAAAGAATGTTAAAAGGGACATCACGTTTTTTTTTTCCTCGTGATTCAGATAGCGCACATGACTTCCTAATTTATTAATACTACCAAAATTTGCTTCATTCTCTTGGTATCCTTTGTTGAAGGAGGAGTAATTCACTACTGGGAGCTAGTTGAACACATCTTGTGAACCAATGAATAAAAGGCATATATGTGCAGCATCCAACCAGCGGATAACGCCCAATAATACGTTGACAATCCCGAGCCTACCTAGGTATGCTTTTAAATTAAAGGATACCAAGAGAATGAAGCAAATTAAACAATAGAAGTAAATTGGAAAGTTGTTTAAAAGCACATCTGCATATCCCTTTAACCAGGAAAAGTGACGGTAAACTCACAATATTGTCTACATTTTTAAAAACGTATAAAAAAAACGCACATAAAAATATAACTATAGCACATAGACACACACACACACACATATCTCTAAATATCTCTCTATCTATTTATCTCTCTATCTCTCTCTCTATCTATTTATCTCTCTATCTGTCTCTCTATATCTCTATCTATCTATATCTCTATTTCTCTAAATATCTATCTATATCTCTAAATATCTATCTATCTATATCTCTATCTCTCTATCTATCTCTCTCTCTCTCTCTCTATCTCTCTATCTATCTATATCTCTATCTCTCTGTCTCTATCTCTCTATCTCTCTAAATATCTCTCTCTATATCTCTCTCTCTATCCATCTATCTCTCTCTCTCTCTCTCTCTCTATCTATATATCCATCTATCTCTATATATCTATATATCATAAAATTATGCTTAACTGATCATTTAATTTCCATCGAGGGGAGGAGAGTCCATAGCTTCATTCATTACTGTTGGGAATTAAGAACCTGGCCACCAGGAGGCGGCAAAGACACCCCAGCCGAAGGCTTAAATACCTCCCCCACTTCCCTCAGTCATTCTGCCGAGGGAACAAGGAACAGTAGGAGAAATATCAGGGTATAAATGGTGCCAGAAGATTAATTAAAATTTAGGTCCGCCCATCCGAGATACGGGCGGGAGCCGTGGACTCTCCTCTCCTCAATGGAAATGAAATTATTAGTTAAGCAGAATTTATGTTTTCCATCTAAAGGGGAGGAGAGTCCACGGCTTCATTCATTACTGTTGGGAACATAAACCCAAACTCTAGAGGACACTGAATGAAACCGGGAGGGAAAAGGCGGACCCTAATCCGAGGGCTCCACAGCCTGCAAAACCTCTCTCTTCCTATCCTGCGGTAGGAAAAGTAAATTTATGCTTACCTGATAAATTTGTTTCTTCTTGGACACGATGAGTGCACAGATCATCTTCATTACTTATGGGATATTCACCTCCTGGTCTGCAGCAGGCGGCAAAGAGCACCACAGCATAGCTGTTAAATAGCTCCTCTCTTCCCTCCCAACCCAGTCATTCGACCGAAGTTAGGAAGAGAAAGGAAAAGCCAAGGTGCAGAGGTGTCTGAAGTTTATAAAAATATCATCCTGTCTAAAAAAGAAGGACAGGGCGGGCCGTGGACTCATCGTGTCCAAGAAGAAACAAATTTATCAGGTAAGCATAAATTTAATTTTCTTCTTAAGGATACGATGAGTCCACGGATCATCTTCATTACTTATGGGATACAATACCCAAGCTAGAGGACACAGATGATACGGGAGGGACAAGACAGGATACCCAAACGGAAGGCACCACTGCATGAAGAACCTTTCTCCCAAAAACAGCCTCAGCCGAGGCAAAAAGAATCGCATTTATAAACCTTTCTTTTAAAAGAATGAAAAGAAGACCAAGCTGCAGTCTTCCAAAACTGTTCCACAGAAACTTCATCTTAGAATGCCCATCAGGAAACAGCCCTAGAGGAATAAATCGTAATCCCTTCAGGAGGCTGCTGTCTAGCAGGCTCACATGTCAAATGCATAATACCCTTAAGCCAAAAAGAAAGAGAAACAGTCGTAGTTTTCTGTCCCCTACGTTTGACTGAAATTACCACAAAGAAAAAGACTAGCGAAAGTCTTTAGTCGCCTGTAAATAAAACTTTAAAGTACGAACTACATCTAAATCGTGCAAAAGCCCCTCCTTCTTAGAAGAAGGATAAGGACACAAAGAAAATACAACAATTTCCTGATTAATGTTGCAATCAGAAACAACCTTGGAAGAAATCCAAATTTCGTAAGCCGACCGTATCCGCAGGAAAAATAAGGTAAGGTGACTCACATTGTAACACTGAGACCACAGACATAAAAACCCTACCAGAATAAAACCTTCCAAGATAACAACTCGCTATCTAAGGAATGCATAGGTTCAAACGGGACCCCTTGAAGACCCTAGAGAAACAATTAAAAACTCCATGGAGGAGTAAATGGTCTAACCCAGGCCTAATCCTGTTGAAGGCTAGACAAAAAAGACTGAACATCAGGGACATCAGCTAGACGCTTGTGAAACAAGAGAGATAATGCTGAAATTTGACCCTTTAAGGAACTTGATGATAAGCCTTTCTCCAATCCTTCCGGGAGAAAAGATAAAATTCTAAGAATCCTAATTCTACTCCAGGAGTAGCCCTTGGACTCACACCAATAAAGGTATTTACGCCAAATACTTGAGATAAATCCTCTAATGACCGGCTTACGAGCCTGAATCAAAGTGTCTATGACAACTTCAGAAAAACCTCGCTTGGCTAGGATTAGCCGTGTAATCTCCAAGAAGTCAGCTTCAGAGAATCTAGATTTGGAAGATGGAAGTTACCTGAATCAGAAGGTCCTTTTGAAGCCGAAACCTCCAAGGAGGTAGAGACGACATCTCTACTAGATCTGCACTCCAGACCATGCTAGGCAGGCTGGTGCTAAGAAAATCACTGAAACCCCTTCCTGTTTCGAAATAGATATGCAAGATTCAAGGACCAAGAGACCACCAGAGCTTCTATCAGAACCTCTAAGAATCTCTGGATCTCGACCCGTACCTCGGAAGTTTGGCATTCTGCCTGGATGCCATGAAATCCAACTCCGGCTGACCCATCGGAGGATCTGACTGGAGAACACATCCGGATGAAGATCCCACTCCCTCGGATGAAAGATCTGTCTGCTCAGAAAAACTGCCTGCCAGTGGTATGAATCGCCAGCAGATAACAAGAATGGATCTCCACCAATGGATGATTTTGGAGATCTCTGTCATTGCCAAAGAACACCTTGTTCCTCCCAGACAACTGACCTTATATTGTCCAACTGGGACCTGATAAACTGAACCGATGCCCGCCAAGGCCAGGCCAAAGGAGCATTGTAGATAGCTCTTCAGGTCCAGATGATTATGGGAAACAAAGACCGTGTCTGAGACCATATCCCCCCCCCCCCAGAGCCCTCAGGGAGCCCCATTCAGGAAGAGCAAAACACAGAAGGTGCGCAACTAAAAAGGCACCAAACATAACTCCGCCCTTCGTGAGCATTATCAGTATCCTCTCCCGGTCGCCATTTACTTATTAAAAAGGCCTACAGGGAAATAGTAATGCACCAAACAGTCTAATCCGAAAGAAAGAAATAATGCGGATTCCCCTACACTGAGCCATACAAGCATAGCTTATAAATTGTGGCCATATTAGATCTCCCGGTCGGCTATAATTAAACCGCCGGGAGAAAATAACCTAAGTCCCTTACGCTACTGAGCCTCTCTGAAAATAGCCCAGAAATATGAGAACTCCCGGTCAGCTATAATTAAACCGCCGGGAGATAAAAATGCAAGTTCTGTGTCCTGCTTAACTTCAAATCTGGAGTATAGCTCCTTCAATAGAAAAACCCCAGTCTCATGTATTGCCTCACACTGAGCTTTGGCTAGCTCTGCAGTGATGGCTTTTTATATTCACACAGGGCTCGTTCAATGTGTGGCTCCGTAGCTATATAGAGAGAGCCTATGTGCCCAACAGAACCAAATCTTGCGTGTAACTGTCCTAAAGTATCCCCTGAAGCTCTGAGGGGGTCTATCTATAATGATAAGGGAGTTAAATCCGATGAGGACTAAAACAAAGTGCCCAACTTTCTTCTGAGACTCCTCCTTACCCCCAGAATAAAAGTTAGCACTTACCTCATCTCCTGCCGGACAGTAAGGCAGTCTCCAGGTTTGTGAGGTCCTCTCCCTCACATGGACCTGTAATTTAAAAGGAAAGTCCTGAGTAAATATCCCTCAGATTTTCTTGGTAAGGGCAGCAAACATTACATGGGAGACGCAGTGAGAATTATGTCCCACAAGTTCCCATTGCTTTAAAGGCACCAAAAACTCTACTGTAGAGACTGATATGAACTAGGCTACACCCTAGAACAAAGTAGCACTCTCTGGCACTACTTTAAAAATAATAAACTCTTGATTGAAGAATCTTTTCTAACACCTCACTTTACCATCTCCTATCACTAAACGCAGGCAAAGAGAATGACTGGGTTGGGAGGGAAGGGAGGAACTATTTAACAGCTCTGCTGTGGTGCTCTTTGCCGACCAGGAGGTGAATATCCCATAAGTAATGAAGATGATCCGTGGACTCATCGTGTCCTTAAGAAGAAAGCTCCCTTGCCTCCCGTAACCGTGGATATGATCGAATCCAATCCTGGACCAAACAGAATCTTTCCTTGAAAAGGCAGGGACAACAGCCTCGACTTAGAGGTCATGTCCGCAGACCAAGACTTTAGCCACAGAGCCCTGTGAGCTAAAACATAAAAACCTGACACCTTAGCGTTCAGGCGAAAAATTTGCATATTGGCATCACAGATGAAAGAATTGGCAACCTTCAGCGCCTTAATCTTCTCCTGTATCTCGTCGATGGAAGTCTCCTCGACCATTTCACACAGGGATTTACAACAATATGTTGTAGCTCCGGCAACCGCGGCTACGGCCGCTGCCGGCTGAAAAACAAACCCTGTGTGTTGAAACATCTTCCTTAACATGTTTTCCAACTTTTTATCCATGGGCTCTTTAAACGACGAACTATCCTCGAGGGGAATAGTTGTCCGCTTCCCGAGCGTGGAGATAGCACCATCCACCTTAGGGACAGTACCCCACAGCTCAAGCTGAGAGTCCGGAACAGCAAACAGTTTCTTAAAGGAAAAAGGGGAAAAGTAAGAACCTAATCGCTCCCATTCATTCTTAATAATATTAGCCATCTTAACAGGAACCGGGAAAGCTTGAGGCACCCCCCTTGTCCTCATATACCTTATCAAGCTTAGGAATCTCAGGTTCCTCCGGAAGTTTCAGTTCTGGAACCTCCAGAGTAGCAAGCATTTGCTTCAGCAAAAAGGGCAAATTCTCTAAACCTTTAGTCAGGCTCCTCCGCAGCCGGAGGTTTAGATGACACGGACTCCAACCCAGAAGGGGCCTCCGCCGAAGAGTCGGAGTGGGCCTCGTCATCGTATAACGCCTCTGATATTTCCATAGGAGTAGACATCCCCTGGGCTAGGCCGCCATAATACACCCTACGCTTGCGCTTAGCAGAACGTGGCAAGGCATGGATCACTTTCGATACCACCGTTTGAAGTTGATCCGTAAAATCTGACGGCCAGCGTATCTCTCCCGCAGGAGTAATGGTTGCATGTGCAATTGGAGATTAATGCAGGGAACGCATCTCACGGGACGGGGTACCCTCAGAGGTGGACGGCTCAGTAGTACTAGACATCCGTTTACTTTTAGATGTTGTAACTTTATTAAGGCATGTGAAATATAGTTGAGCAGGCTGTTCTACCAGAACCTCCTCACAATAAACACAGGAATGAGACCTTGTTAAAGAGTGAGAACCCTCTAACGCATCGGAGTTCTCCATAGCTTGCACTGTTATTACGGACTAGATTAACTTAATAATAGGCACCTTTATAACCTCCAATGGCCGGGGCACTCATCACCTCCTATGACCCGGACTACAGAAACCGTTTTGTCTGCTGCGCCGCTGATCAACAGAGGAAGAGAGATAGCAACACCCAGTCACATGCAATGCCTGGAAGGACCGCCCCTGCCTAAGAAAAAAAACGCACCAAAAAAGGGCAGTGCAAATACTCCCGTAAGTCACCTGAAAGTTCTGCACATTATAAGAGCCTCATCTTGCACATAACGCAGGAATGACACAATAAACAATATCATGTATAAAAGCCCCCCTGTTCAATAATCCCCTTTCCAGGAATATTAACCCTCTATTTTTGAAGATAAAGGCACACTGTGACCCTGTCTTCTGTGTCACCATTATGTAATAAAAAAAAATTGAACGATCTTACCAGAATCTACACCATGGAACAGGAACATGGCCCTTCAAGTGTGACAGGTTAGTAGCCTCACTCCTGACATGGACTGGAGTGTAAAAAGCAGGCAGCGAAACTCGTCAAGGCTGATTGCTTGTGGAGCTGTTAATAGGAGTCGGGATGGTTTTGCAGAAAGGCTCTCCCTGCATCTCCGGACTCTAACTTTCGCCCAGGCTCTCACTGAAAGGCTGACAGGACTACTTAAAACTCCAGTCCCAATGCAAAGAGTATTACCCTCCATAAGAGACTACTTCGATCTTCGGCACTTCTCTGTCGTCCTCCTGTGACGAAAGGCAAAGAATGACTGGGGGATGAGAGAAGCAGGGGAGGTATTTAAGCCTTTGGCTGGGGTGTCTTTGCCTCCTCCTAGTGGCCAGGTTCTTAATTCCCAACAGTAATGAATGAAGCCGTGGACTCTCCTCCCCTTTAGATGGAATATATATATATATATATATATATATATATATATATATATATATATATATATATATATATATATATATACACACACACACACACACACACACACATACATACATACATACACACACACTAAAATTTCTCTATAGCAGCACACTCTCCCGCTGCTGATATTAAGAAGTATTAGCTATCAATGCTCACTTCCATATAGCAGCAATCGGAAAGTATGTTGGTATAGAGATTTATATTATATTTAAATATTTATATTACCTAAGGCTATCAAAAAGTCATCAAGACCCCTTTGTTTTAAAGCTCATAAGCTGCTCCTTAAAAAATAAAGGCCCTATATAAAAGTTTCAATAACCAGGTGATCACCTGGGGTGAATAAATGTGCAGTTAAATTGCATACAGGCTCATGGGAGCCCCTATGTGCGGATTAAAGTTACATAACTATACAGAAAGCCCTTTATTTATATCAGGATAACCCTTTCTTTTTACAGCACAGGGACGGAAATGGCTCAACGGTTAAAGGAATACAAAAGGTCTAAATTGATATGCACGTGTGTATCTCAGTGTTGAATATAATCATTTTTGTGTGTCCGTCTCTCTCTCTCCCTAGATATAAGCAAAACTCGGAAGGGGACTGCACTCTCAAACTGGACTGGGTACACATTCCATGACCCTGCAACATGCACAGTCCTGGCTGCTCAATAGCACTCACAGATAGTTGTACTGTCCTCAGAGTCCCAGGCATTTAACCCCAGACAAGTATGGGTGCAAGGCCCATATGGAAAATTACAAAACAAAATTAATACAACACACAGAGGAAGTCTAAAACTCACTTGCAAGAACTCAGATAAGATAAAAAAAAAATGGAAGGTATTGAGCACCCAGGGCTGAGCATGTTGCAGGGTCATAGGATGTGTACCCAGTCCAGTCTGAGGGGCCGATTTATCAAGATTGGAATGGCCCCTGATGCCCGTTTCCACGCGAGCCTTGAGGCTCGCCAGTAACGGCAGTTAAGAAGCAGCAGTGTTAAAGTTACAGTATACACACTCATTTTCATATAACTGCGTGTAATATACACTACTATAAAGAATAAGATGCACAGATACTGATATAAAAATCCAGTATAAAACTGTTTTAAAAACTTACTTAGAAGCTCTCAGTTTAGCTCTGTTGAAAAGGTAGCTGGAAAGTCCACTGCAAGTAGGAAATATCAGACACTCCCCCCTCCCCATTCTTTTGCATATGAAAAGACCCTTTACACAAACAGGAGCAAGCTGGAGTAGGTATCTGACGGTATTCTCCTAAAACTTTGGGGCTTGGTTAGGAGTCTGAAAATCAGAGCAATGTTATTTAAAAATAAGCAAAAACTATCCATTTTAAAAAATAAATAAATTCATGGGCTATATAAATAGATCATCTACAAAACATTTATGCAAAGAAAAAAGGAGTGTATAATGTCCCTTTAAGACCGCTGCTCCTTAACTCACTCCTTAACTCGTCACCAGAACTGCTTGTGCAATGTTAAATGTCGACAGTGTATGCGGTCGGCATTCAGCGATGTCCTCCAGACATTGATAAATCGGCCCCTATGAGTGCAGTCCCCTTCTGTGTTTTGTATATGTCTAGGGTGTTTACATAAGCCTGTGCACCCTTGACTTGTTTCCAGTTTGTTTGATTGAGAGCTTGCATTGTGTGGCTGTATTAGGGACCCAGGTTTTGGGAGAGACCTTGACGTGGTACCTGGGCTTGTCCCATTTGGCCAGATGCGGTAACTAACTCTTACATTTTTGCTGGAAAACATAACTAATTTTACATCATAAAATGACAAAGAATTGTGATCAAAATTTTATCAAAGGTAAACCAAACTGCTATTTAGCGTTTACAGGCTTTAAGCAGAACAAACTTTAAAAATTAAAAATCTTAACCCTTGAAAAATAGCATTCTGTAACATGAAAGTAATTATTTTTAATCCTTTT